>NC_058131.1:315293830-315307816 GCF_016433145.1 Gracilinanus agilis
GACCCAGGACAATTCTGAGGGATTTATGGTAAAGATGCTACCCACACTCAGAGGAAGGACTGCAGGAGAGGAAACATATAAGAAAAACAACTGCTTGAACGCATGGGTCGGGGTGGACGTGATTGAGGGTGTGGACTCGAAACTACCACACCAATGCAACTACCAACAATTTGGAAATTGGTCTTGATCAAGGACACATGACAAAACTAGTGGAAATGCTCATCGGCCATGGGTTGGGGGAGTGCGGGGGGTGGGGGGGTGAAGGGGATAGGAGGAGCATGAATCAGGTAACCATGTTAAAAATGTAGATTAATAAATGTTAAAAAAAAAAAAAAAAAAAGAAGGCAGAGGTTGCCATCATGATCTCTGACAGAGCCAAAGTAAAAATAGAGATGGTTAAAAGAGATAGGGAAGGTAACTACATCCTAATAAAAGGCAGTATAAACAATGAAGAAATATCAGTACTCAACATGTATGCACCAAACGGTATAGCTTCCAAATTTCTAAAGGAGAAGCTAATGGAGCTCAAGGATGAAATAGATAGCAAAACCATACTAGTGGGGGACCTCAACCTTCCCCTATCTGATCTAGACAAATCAAACCAAAAAATAAATTAGAAAGAGATAAGAGAGATGAATGAAACCTTAGAGAAATTAGAGTTAATATATATGTGGAGAAAAATAAATCGGGACAAAAAGAAATACACCTTCTTTTCAGCAGCACATGGAACATTCACAAAGATTGACCATGTAATAGGGCATAGAAATATGGCAAACAAATGCAAAAAAGCAGAAATAATAAATGCAACCTTATCAGATCGTAATGCAATAAAAGAGTTATTAGTAAGAATACATGGAGAGGCAAACCAAAAATTAATTGGAAATTAAATAATATAATTCTCTAAAATAATTTAATGAAAGAAAAAATCATAGAAACAATAATTTCATTGAAGACAATGACAATGATGAGACTTCTTACCCAAACCTATGGGATGCAGCCAAAGCAGTTCTAAGGGGGAAATTTATATCACTGAGTGCATATATTAACAAATTAGGGAGTGCAGAGATTAATGAATTGGGCATACAACTTAAAAAACTAGAAAATGAACAAATTAAAAATCCTCAGATGAAAACTAAATTAGAAATACTAAAAATCAAAGGAGAAATTAATAAAATTGGAAGTAAAAGAACTATTGAATTAATAAATAAGACTAGAAGCTAAAAACAGATAAAATAGACAAAGTACTGGTAAATCTCATTAAAAAAAGGAAAGAAGAAAACCAAATTAATAGTATCAAAGATGAAAAGGGAGACCTCACCTCTAATGAAGAGGAAATTAAGGCAATCATTAAAAAGTATTTTGCCCAATTATATGGCAATAAATATAGCAATCTCGGTTATATGGATGAATATTTGCAAAAATATAAATTGCCTAGATTAACAGCAGAAGAAATAGAATACTTAAATAATCCCATATCAGAAAAAAGAAATTGAACAAGCCATCAAAGAACTCCCTAAGAAAAAATCGCCAGGGCCTGATGGATTCACAAATGAATTCTATCAAACATTCAAAGAACAACTAATCCCAATACTATAAAAATTATTTGATATTATAAGCAAAGAAGGATCCCTACCAAATTCCTTTCATGACACAGATATGGTACTGATTCCAAAGCCAGGCAGATCGAAAACAGAGAAAGAAAACTACAGGCCAATTTCCCTAACGAACATAGATGCAAAAATCTTACTAGCAAAAAGACTCCAGAAAGTGATCAAGAGGGTTATCCATCATGACCAGGTGGGTTTTATACCAGAAATGCAAGGATGCTTCAACATTAGGAGAACTATCAACATAATTGACCATATCAACAAGCTAAAAAACAAAAATCACATGATTATCTCAATAGATGCTGAAAAAGCCTTTGATAAAATACAACATCCATTCCTATTGAAAACACTAGAAAGTATAGGAATAAGAGACCTTTCCTAAAAATAATAAACAGTATATATCTAAAACCATCAACAAGCATCATATGCAATGAGGAAAAAATTAGAAACCTTCCCATTAAGATCAGGCATGAAACAAGGATACCCATTATCACCTCTATTACTTAACATTGTACTAGAAACACTAGCAGTAGGAATTAGAAAAGAAAAAGAAATTCAACATATTAAAATAGGCAATGAGGAGACTAAGCTATCACTCTTTGCAGATGATATGATGGATTAATAAACTTGAGAATTTGGTCTCCTTCAGCAACCAAAGTAGGGCCAGGTTATTACCAGAAGCCTTTGTAGAAATTTATTTTCTATGAGTAATAGAAGAAATGACCTATTAGAAGGATCAGGGAAAAATGAGCTATGTGGTTCAGAGAGTTTGGGAATGATCTTGTAGGGCATGGAGGTAGGCTTATAAAATAGTTTAGGGTAAGATCAAGTGGGCCACATAGACAGGAAAAGGTAGCTTTTTAGGAAAAGAAAAAAGATAAACTGTTATAAAGTCCCTCAGCATAGCTATTTATACCAGGTCAAAGAAAACAGAATCTTCTTTTTCAGTCAGTTAATTAACATTTCTTAGGCTCCTTGTACCTGTCTAATTAGATTAGATAAAGAAAAGCAATTCAGTTTCTCTAACTATTCAAAGTCCATTGAGTGTTCTTTTGTTATCTTTAAGTGATTGGGGAAGAGAGGTATTGAAAGAGACTTTCAGTACATTTTGTCACATGAAATAAAAAAGAAATATAATACTAGCAAATAAAGCACAAAATGGAGTCAACCCTATCCCCACAAATACACGTTATCCAATCCTGGTACTCTGTTACAATGTCTCTGTTCCTAGGTTCTCTGGCCCCAGTATTACTACTGGTGCTATGAGATGATTTCTATAATTTGGGTCTCTGAAGTTCTGAAGAGGTAGGGTTGGGTACAATTTTTAGTTCTAGAACAAGCCCAGACATATATCCTATCCTTTCTCCTCTATTCCTCATTTATCCTACAAAGATATTTTTGTAGCACTGATCACTGCCACCATTGGCGGTCTTTTATGAGCCAAGCAGACTTCTAAAGCCTAGAACCCAGGCCTTCATGGCACTGGAAAAAAAAGGAGAGAAATCAGGAAATGCGGTTGGGTTTTTTTTTAAGCCTATGTGTTAGGTCTTTGAGTTTTGTAGCTTGCCTGTGTGTAGGGCCCTTGAGTTAGGTCACTAATAGAGCATAGATGCTGGTAGCATGGGTGGAGGTGAAAGGGGACTACATTAGCTCAGGGTAGGCATCAGTTCAAAAGTTTGTTGTTTTTATCTTCTCTTGCATTGTATGTGTCCTAAATCATGGAGACAGCTGAAATTACTTTATATTTTGTGCACAATTTCAGCTTTGGAGAGGCTTAGGCATTTGAAGGCATCAGAGATGCTTTTCTGCATCTATTGAGGTAATCATGTGATTTTTTATTAGTTTTGTTATTGATATGGTCAATTATGCTCAATATGTTCCTAATATTAAACCAGCCTTGCATTCCTGGTGTAAATCCCACCTGGTCATAGTCAAAGATCCTTGTGAACATGGTTATTATTCCCTCTCTGAGCCAGTTATGATGAAAGTAAAGTTAAAACATTGCCTGTCACCACCCTCATCCTCCCCTCCACTGTAGTAACTTTTTATGCCTCTTTATGTTTTATAATTTACTGCATTTCATTTCCCTTTTCCCTTTTCTCTCAGTGTGATCCTCCTTTGAATACCTAGACTTTTTTTTGCATATCATATCATCATAATCATCTTACTTCCCCACCCTCTGTCTAGGTATACTCCTTCTATCTGCTTTACTACTAATAATAATGTTTAAGAATTAGATATCCTCTTTCCATGTAGGAATGCATACAGTTTGACCTTATTGAGTACCTTACATTTTCTCTTTTTATTTACCTTTTTAGACTTCTCTTGGGTCTTGTGTTTGGACTTCAAGTTTTTTGTTTAGCTGTGGTATTTTCCTCAGGAAAGCTTAGAAATCTTCTACCTTATTGAATGGACATTTTCCCCCTGAAATAATATATCCAGTTTCACTGGATAAGTGACTCTGGGTTGTAAACCTAGATCTTTCACCTTCCTGAATATCATATTCCATGCCTTCTGATCTGTTAATGTGGAAGTTGCTAAGTCCTGCATGATCCTGATTGTAGCTTTATGGTATTTGAACTGCTTCTTTCTGGCTGTTTGAAGTATTTTCTCCTTGATTTGGGGGTTCTTGAAGTTAGTTATTATATTCTTGGAAGTTGTCATTTGAGGATTTCTTTCTGGATGTGATCTGTGGATTCTTTCAATTTCAATTTTATTCTCTTTTTCAAGAATATCTGGGCAATTTTCTTTGATAATTTATTAAATTATGATGTCCAGGCTTTTTTTTTTCTTCTTCTTTTTTATTATGGCTTTCAGGTAGTCTGGTAATTCTAAAATTGTCTCTCTTGGATCAATTTTCTAGGTCAGTTTTTTTTTCAGTGAGATATTTGATTTTCTTCCTTTTTTGTTTTTGTTTTATTATTTCTTGATATCTCATGATGTCATTATCTTCTAGTTGCCCAATTCCAGTTTTTAAGAAATAATTTTCCTCTGCCAGCGTTTGAGCTTCTCTTTTCATTTGGCTCAATTCTTCTTGCATTGTTTTCATTTCTCTTCTCCATTTTTCTTCTACCTCTCTTAAATGATTTTTGAAATCCCTTTTGAGCTCTTCCAGAATCTGAGACCAATTCATATTTTTCTTTTGGACTTTGCATATGTTTGCTTTGCTTTCACTGTCCTTTTCTGTGTCTCTTCCTTGCTCTTTGTCTCCATAAACATTTTCTATTGTTAGGTTTTTTTAATATCTTCTCATTTTCCTGGCCTTTGTAAAGGAAGGTTCTGTTCTTTGGGGGATTAGGGCACTCTCTTAAACTTCAGTGATTTCTTGATGCTACCTTTAGCCTTATTTCTGGGTTTCTGCACATTTCAGATCTTCCAAGATGGTACGATGGCCTGTGGGCTGGGAACTCTGCTTCTCAGCTGATTCAATTAATTCCCCAAACTTCTGATAGCTGAAATTCTTGCTTCAGGCTTGGACATAGATTTTTGGTATCACTCTGGGTTTAATCAAGTCAGGCACACAGAAGACTACTCTGTCCTGGGTTTCCTCCTTGAGATTTTGGTGAGAGGATCAGGGGTCCTTTTGAGTCTGCCAATTACCCCAAACTGGGATCTTTGTCCTTACCACAAGCCTGGGCGGGACTCCTGTCCTCATTCTAGCCCCACACAGATCAGGCTGTGCAGCACTGACTGTCCTGGGCTGGAATTCCAGACCTCACTGTAGGTTTGCTTGGAACTTTAAGGGATGTGCATTGGTTTGGACCACATTTGGTCCAGGTAAGGTCTCAAAGTCTGGGTGCTGGCTTGAGCTCAGAATCAGAACCTGGCACAGTAGATGTAAGGAGGGGACTTGCTCTTGACTTGCTCCTTACTCCTTTCTCTAGCCTCCTGTGGGCTATGCTCCCTCTCATTCCAGTGCCCCAGATATTCTCTGCCTCCCTTTCAGGTTGTTCTCTTCTTGAAAGATGCTTCACTCTATCTCCTTGTTGGTTCTTTTACTCCTGTATTCATTTTGTGGTGTTATTTAAAAGATTGGTTGGAGAGGATTCTCCTGGTGGTTTCAAGCATTCCTGATTTTATTCTACCATCTTGGCTCTGGAACCAGAAATTCCTGTGCTGATTCTTAAAGGGTACAATTTTAGTACTTCAAATAGAGGGAGAGAAAAGGAAGTTTTCATTGGTCATAAAGCAATGGGATTTTTCTATGTACAAATATTTACAATAAAGCCTTGAATAAATGTTGTGTGTAAGGGTTAAATTAGGAGTTTTGACAAATAAGAGAGCAGCTTTTAATAATTTAAGACTTAATGAGAATATAGTAGAGTTGTAAATTAATATTATCCCTATAAGCTACAGAAAACTTCTAGCTGCTTTTAATATTTTAACAATTTAGCTTAAAATAGAGATAGTTAAATGAATATAATAAAGGAGAGAAATATAGGAAAGACATAAAGAAAGAAAATTTCCTAATGTCTATACTAGTTATCCTTTAACTACCTATAATTACTACCTAAAACTGCCTATATCTACCTGAAACTGCTTATAACTACCAGTAATAACAACCACCTCACAAAGTTCCAACCTAATCCAGCCCAAAGAAAAACTACCCAATCAGTGTTTAATCCAACCCCAGTTAGGTCTGTCAACAAAGACTAGCTACCTTCCAAAAAGTTCAAGAAAGAAAAAACCCTAACAGCCCAAATGCCGACAAGCCTTCTAAAGGCTAAAGTCAAAAAGCCCTCTCAGTAAGCTCAGGCCCACCTTTATATTCCAGCAACTAAATGCCAACTACCAACCCAATACACTTCCAGCAGCCAACTTCCCCACAACTGCCAGCTCTAACTGGCAACTGTCAGCAACTGACAGATTGACCAACTTATGCTGGCCCCCTTTTATACCTCTTTTCTACCTCACTTCCTATCTCTCTGGTTCCTCCTTCCTGTCTCTATGGTTTCTCCTTCCTGTCACTGTGGGTTGGTTAATCCCTACCCATCTCTATGGTAAGAGGACCTTCAGGTCCCATGTTAAATTAAAAAAGGAATAAAGAATTCCTTTTTATAAGTGAATGAAACAATCTATAATTTCTTAAAATATGATTTAAAAAAATAGAACTTTTTTGTTCATGACTTTCAGGTAGTCCAGCATTCTTAAATTCTCTCTTTTCAATCTGTTTTACAGGTCAATTATTTTTTCTATAACATATTTTACATTTTCCTCTATTGTTTCAGTCTTTTTATTTTGTTTTATTATTTGTTTAGGTTTCATGGAGTTAATAGCTTTCATTTTTAAGGAGTTATTTTCTTCAGTAATTTTTATTCTTTTTACTAAACTTTTAATTATATTCATAATTTTTATATAGCTCTCATTCCTTTTTCCAATTTTTCCTCTACCTTGATTTAAAATTTTTTTGTTCATTTTAATTTCTTTCTTTAGCTCTCCTAGGAATTCTTGTTTTGCTTGTGTCTAATCTACATTTTTCTTTGAGACTTTGCTTGTAGATGTCTTCAAGTCATTGTCTTCTTAGTTTGTTTCTTGAATTCCTTGTCACCTCAGCAGATTTTTAGAATTATGTTTTTTGGCTGCTCATTTTTCTCATTTTTGCTCATTTTTCTAGCCTACTTCATGACTTAGGACTTTACAATAGCGTTGGTCTCTACTCACCTCTTAGGAGGTAGGGGGAGAGGTTTGACGATGTTCTGTCCTTCCTCTAGGTAGGGTCTCTACTCCCTTGCTACCAGGACCAGTCCTCTTCACCTTGGAACTGAGACCCAGATCTGGCAACAGAGTTGCTAGAAGGCATCCAGCCCTACCCCCAATGCTAGTATATAGGTCTCCTGGGGTTTCTTTATCACCAGGTGTTCCATCCTCTTCTTGTTCTTGGGCACTAGGCTATTTCTTGCCATAGCTGATACCATAACTTGGAGCTGCTTCCACTTGTACCATGAGCCTTATAGACCTCTACTTCAATGTCTACAGATCTTTCTGTATTCCTGGGCTGGAAAAAACAATTCATTGTGACTTTATTCTTTTTTTGAGTTTTTCCAACCAGAATTTGGTTTTGTGTGTTTTCTAGGTTGTTGAGGAAGAGATTTGGAGATAGCTGAGGCAAAATTGCTCCCTCATTCTATCATTTCAACTCTGCTTCCCTAGTCTGAGAGTTTCAATAAAGCTCATTTTTAAAAAGTTCATTCATTTATTTATTTAATTTAGAATATTCTCCCATGGTTACATGATTCATGTCCTTTCCCTCCCCTCCTCCCAACCCCCTCCTCTCATAGCCAATGAGCAATTCTACTGGGTTTTGCATGTGTTATTGATCTGACCTATTTCCATATTATTAATATTTGCACTATGACGATCACTTAGAGTCTACATCCCCAATCATATCCCCATAGAACCATGTGATCAAGCAGTTGTTTTTCTTCTGTGTTTCTGCTCCCATAGTTCTTTCTCTGGATGTGGAAAGCATTCTTTCTCATAAGTCCCTCAGAATTGTCCTGGATCATTACATTGCTGCTAGTAGAAAAGTCCATTAAATTCAATTGTGCCACAGTGTTTCTGTCTCTGTGTATAAGGTTCTCCTGGTTCTGCTTCTTTCACTCAGCATCAATTCCTGGTGGTCCTTCCACTTCACGTGGAATTCCTCCAGTTCATTATTCCTTTTAGCACCTTAGTATTTCATCACCAACAGATACCACAATTTGTTCAGCCATCCCCCAATCAAAGGGCATCCCCTCATTTTCTAAATTTTTGCGACCATAAAGAGCACAGCTATAAATATTTTTTGTACAAGTGTTTTTATTTATTATTTCTTTGAGGTATAAGCCCAGCAGTGGTTTAACTGGATCAAAGGACAGTCAGACTCATTTTTAGAGCTAAAAAAGACCTTAGAACATAAAATATTAGGATAAAGTATATTGGAATTAAGACACTTTAGATATGTAGAAAGTTGGAAGTGTACTTAGAATAAGAAACATGCTGAAAAAAGCCCTTACAGATGATTTAATCCAAAATTTCTCATTTTATAGAAGAGGAAACTGAGTCCTAAAAAAGGGAAAAATGCCCTTTCTAACATCTCACATTAAGTTAATGACAGACCAGGACCAGATTTCCTATTCTCTTTTTCATAGGTTAGAGCCTATGACTGCAAAAGGAGATTATGTAGTGGATAATATGATGCCAATGGTAAATGTGAGTCACCAGGGGTCTGGGAGCCTGTAACTAAACTAGCAGGAGATTTGGAGCTATCAGTGATGAGCAGCATCAGCTGTAGTGCCCAGTTAATCTCCACTGCTGGCTGTAGGCTCCTTTAAGGTGTTGAGTGGGTGGCCCCCTCCTTGCTGGAGTAACTGTCTTCCTATTGGGTGAGAGCAGAACCCAGCAGGAAATGGGGCTCAACTTCCTGGTTACAATGGAGGCTTGGCTCCCACTTCACAGTAACCTCAACTTATTAATATTTTCTCCCCTCCTCAGTCTCTTTAGCCTAGCTGATGTTGAAGGAATTACAGGAACTCACAGATTTAGGCTAAGGGATTTATTATAAACTGGAAGGGGAAAACTGAGGTAAGAGGGTTTAAGGTCTTGTGAAGCTGTTGCTAGGGGCAACTGGCAAGTGTTGACAATCTACCTAGAAGGTAAGATTGGGCTGAAGGAATCAGCCCTCAGCCAGTGATGACTTGACACTGGCCTGATGTTATTTGATCCACCAGCTAAACAGATGAAGTTTTTGAGTTGTCTTAGGGATGTCCATAACCACTAGGCAACTCTAACCTAAGTCCTAAGTCCTGCACACACTTCACAACCCACCTCCCTTCAATCCCAGGTTCCCTAAGGGGAAATTAGGGGTAGCTGGGTGTCTGGATGATGTCAAGGAAATAAGAACCAAGGTTGGGTTTGCAGGGCTTTATATAGTCACAGCCCAACTGTCAGCTCCTGGGATGGCACCTGCCAGGCCAGAGTTCCATTCTACTAACTGACAGGATTGCCTAGGGTAATATTGCAAATGCAAGAAATCCTGCATTACAACATCTCACATTAAGTTAATGACAGACCAGAACCAGATTTCCTATTCTCTTTTTCATAGGTTAGAGCCTATGACTTACCTCATGTATTGCTAGCAACGTAGGGGGACTATTCCCAAATTATTCAAATACATTTTACAATATGAAATTCAATGATAATAGTAAATACTCACATTAATATAGCACTTTTGGGTTTACAGAGTATCATTCTTACAGTGGAAAGAGGGCTCTTTTCATCACATTGTGTGATGGGAAGGAAAATTATGGGGTAATGTGGGTGGTGAAAAGGTCCCCAGGGAGGGAACTATGTAACACTGGTTCCTGTAAAAAGATGCTGTGAACAGAGCAGATGATTCTAAGAATGTTTATTTGGCTGCCACATGATAGAGATCTGGAATCTGTAGTCTTGCCATGCCTGCCTGGTCTTTTCTGTCTAATGAGAATGTCAGCAGAAAGTAAATTAAATCAGCCAGGCTGTAATTTGCAAACTAAACATTTTGTGGCATTAACTAAACAGAGCATTATATTTTAATCAGATTTTTAAAATGTTGTTTTAAAAATCATTTTATCTTTCAGAAGTTGGTTCTGTAAGAGCTATCATTCCTTAACTAACAAGATGTTAATGAAATACCCTCTAAATCTACTAACAAACCAGAACATTTTTCTATGTGTTTTCTAAAGCTATATGTCTTCAAGAGGAAAGCCAACACTGCTTTCCAATCTTGCAAACTAGAGAAACTGTTTGACTCAAGTTATCAAGAAGCACTATCTTAGAATGACCTTGAGTCAGGGACAGGAATTGTGCACCAGTATTCCAGGAGTGCCCTTCTCTTTTAAGTACACAGGCCTTGCCCTTTCTTCTCTCAGTCTCTCTATTCATATTTTCCTAACATTTCACACTTGTGGAAGAAAAATGATATGGTAACAGAGGACTTGAGTTTGAATTCTGACTCTGCTTCTTATTAGTCATATGAGCACAGGCAAGTCACTTCACCTTTTAGGGCCTCATTTCCTTTTATAGAAAATGAAGGGATTCAATTAGTTTTTCCCTAGTCTCTTCCAGTTTGAACATCTCCTGTCCTAAGTCCCTTCTAGTTCATCCACCCTGTATGTGTCCCTCCCAGATCTAATAATTCTGGATACCTTTGACTACTAGAGTGGAGGGAATGGGGTTAGGGTGTTTGAGAGCTCCACCAATACCCAGTACTAATAGAACATTCTCCTTTTCAACCCATTCCTCACCCCAAAGAGAGAGTAGGGAGATTATATGCTTCTTGTTTAAGCTGAGCCAAGAATCACTCAGCAACTTCTCCAGTTTTAGAAAGACAGCAGAATGTGAACAGGGAGTAGATTTTCTGGAATGAGATCAATGTGCAATTGAAAACGCACTCTAAGTTTCACAAAGGAATCACCATGACCCCCAGCCCGGCACAGTGAATCTTGAGCAAATAACCCATAGACCACAGTTGTTTCTTTATTCTTTATTCCTGACAAATATTTTTTAAAAGATTAAAAAGTTGTTTGACTCACGCTGGTACTATTTTTTAAAATGTCATGTTCAGTATGGAAAATGATTTGTAAAATCTTGGGATACTTATGAAGAGCAGAATTGAGAAAACTGTAAAGATTCATAGGTTGTTCAAGCTGGAAAGATCTAATGATATAAAGTTCTAAAATATAGGACAGAAGTGGAAAAGAGTTTAGCATATAGAATATTAGCATTAGAAAAGGCCTTAAATATAAGATATTTGGACTAGCAGAGGCTTATGAAAATAGATTAGAAAATAAAATGAAAGGACTTGAACCCAATTCTCCTAATTCCTGATATATATCTACATACACATATGTAATTAATTAATTAGTTAATTAATTAATAATATTTTTCCATGGTTCCATGATTCATATTCTTTCCCTCCCGTCCTCCTTCTCTCTCCCATAGACAACAAGCAATTCAATTGAGTTTTATATGTATCATTGATCAAGACCTATTTCCATATTATTAATATTTGCAATAGAGTGATCATTTAGAGTCTACATCCCCAATCATATCCTCATCAACCTATGTGATGAAGGAAATGTTTTTCTTCTGTGTTTCTACTCCCACAGTTCTTTCTTTGAATGTGGATAGCATTCTTCTGAGATATATATTATTAGCTGATATGGGCACACACATCATAAAGGACTAAACATTAGATAACTAGCTTTTATCCCAAAGGGCAGTTGAAGTCATCTTGGGACCCTGCACAGAGTAGGAGCTTAAAATTCTTTTTTGAATGGCAGATCATGATCAGAAAATCATATATGCATGGGTATATGAATAGTTTTATAACAATGATGTAGTCTATTTAAATATTTTAAATTCTAGATGTTTCAGTTGTCTAAAATCCAGTTTAATTGATTTAGTAGTACATAGAACTAGTGGTGGTTACTGATCAATTTTGAGTAAATCACTAAGAACAATGGTATTTAACAGACTGAACCAACTATGTTGTTATTAAAATAAAATTTTGCTGATATAGTGCCCCAAAAGTGTTAATGCAAATTTAAGTTACTAAAGTTTTTAATATCATTTATATGTATCCCTCCCCCCACATACATACTTTTCAGAGGGAAATACCTTATAATAAGGATTTTTTTTTCTTTTAAAACCCTTACCTTTTGTCTTAGAACCAATACTGTGTATTTGTTCCAAGACAGAAGAGCGCTAAGGGCTAGGCAATGGGGGGTTAAGGGACTTGCCCAGGGTCACACAGCTGGGAAGTGTCTGAGGCCAGATTTGAACCCAGGACCTCCTGTCTCTGGGCCTGGCTTTCAATCCACTGAGCCACCCAGCTGCCCAGAGGAATGTTTCAAAAGCAAAAAAAAAAAAAAATCAGTCCAACCTGACCAACAGTTTTAGGCAATATGTCATTATTGCCAGTATTGCACACTCATGGACCTCCAACTCTGCAAGAAGTAAGAGATATTTTCCTATATCTCTTCTCTGGTCAGTATAATTTTGCTATTTTCAGTTTCTAGTGTTCAATCACTTTTCTTTTCATTTACATTGTTGTGTTACGATTAAAATTCTCTGGAGACTGTATCTTAATTTTATAATTATTTATTAATAGCAAAAAATCAGGCCAGAGAAAGAGAGAAAAGCACAAGCTGCATGGCCAAGCTGTCTCCTCAGTGAGAAGGCTGAGTCAGCCGGGAGTCAGATCTTATGCCCTGCTGAGTCCCTGGTTCCAAGAGAAAAGGATGACTTCCTGTCCCCTCTGGCAATTTGTACTCTTTGTGATATCCCTTTCCTGAACCTCTCTGATTGAAGGACTGAGACCCCAGGCAAGACAAGAGGTGAGATTTCTGGATGCCAGGAGTTTAGAATATGTTTAGAATGGCTGCACAGTGCATGTGCACTTTCCCCCACATAGCTTTGTGTTTCCCAGCATGAAGGCTAGCTGACTGACTTCATTACCAGAATCCTTGCTTACAGATAAACCAAAAAAAAAGTCTCCAGCCTGCTGGTCCTTTAACAAAGACAAAAGATGTAGACAAAAAGATTCTACCATTTTGACTCATGGCCTCAGCCTGGTAGGAGATAGAGTTCGCGCTTTAGCCCTAAAATCAAACTTTTTTTTAGCTTTAAAGTCAAAAGGTTATTTTTGACTTTAGGAGGGCTTTTGACAAAAGGAGGGCTAAAGGGGGATAAATTAGCATCAACTTTACACAGTCATAGACTGAACTATTTTTGAGAAATTTAACACCAAATTTCCAGAACTGACGACTTAAAGCTTAGATTTCAAGAGTATCATCATGAAAGAGAATGACAACAGTATCATGAAAAAGAAGAAAAATCCTTTCACAGAACTAGGTGGATCCAAATATTGCCCCAAATGGTATAATTTAGCAAGAAATGTTAGATAACTAAGGCCTTATTATAGCTAAGTGGAGCAGTGGGTCAAAGGCTGAGCCTGGAGTCAAGAACTTAGTTCACATCCTGCTTCAAGACATAATAAATGTAACAAAGGAAGGAAGATAATTACATTTATTACAAAAATATAGTAAAGACCCTGGGCAAGTCAATTAATCTCTGTCTGCCTTGGTTTCTTCAACTGTAAAATGGGGATCATAATAGCATCAACCTCCCAGGGGTTTTGTGAGGATTAAAAGTGAGGTAATATTTGTCAAACATTTAATCCAATTTCAGTCACATAGTAGGCACTTAGTGTTTCTCTCCCTCCTTCCTTCTCACCCTTCTTCCTTCCCTCCCATACTCCTTCTCTTCCTTCCCTCCCTCCCTCCTTTCTTCCTTTCTTTTTTTCTCTCTGTCCCTCCCTGTCTCTCCCCCCCAACTCTCTCCCCATCCCTCCCTCCTT
>NC_058131.1:315308086-315340522 GCF_016433145.1 Gracilinanus agilis
CCTTCCTTCCTTCCTTCCTTCCTTCCTTCCTTCCTTCCTTCCTTCCTTCCTTCCTTCCTTCCTTCCTTCCTTCCTTCCTTCCTTCCTTCCTTCTTCTTCATATTTTCTAGATTACCTCATTTTCCAAAGATATGTGACTTTTTTATGGGTTCTACCTCCATCAATTCAGATCATAAATTTTCTGTGCCTTAGTGTAGTAGAAAGTTTCCATGCATTGATGTAGCCAATAAAAGTTATCTCTAGTGTGCTACCTAATTTGATAGGACTTTTTTTTTTGCTTAAAATATTTTATGGAGAGAGTCAATTTTCCATCCAGCAATTCCTAATTCAACAAATAAGGGATGCCAACAAAGATACTAACAGAGGGACATTTTATAGAGTCAAGGCATGCTTTAATCTGCACCTCTCTATCTAGAAGCAGAGAACATTTTTCTTTTTCTTTTTTTATATTTCTATATTTCTAAATTTAATTATTATTTTTCTATTTTAATAAGAAGTTTTCATATAAGTTTTCCAAATATATATGATCCCAATTGTCTCCCTCCCTTCTTCTCTACCCCCCCCGCCTCCCAAAGCTGGCAAGCAATTCATTCTTTCTGCTCTCCTCATTGAAAAAGAATAGAGTTGGGGGCAGGGTGGGGTAAAGTAGGTGGCTCAGAGAATTGAGAGCCAGGCCTGGAAATGGTAGGACCTGGGCTCAAAACTGGCCTCACATACCTCTTAGCTGTGTGACACTGGGCAACTCATTTCATCGCCCATATTACCACTCTTATGCTTTGGAATCAATACCCACAGTATTAATTCTAAGACAGAAGGGAAGGGTTTAAAAAGGAAAAAAAAGAAAAAGAATAGAGTTCCAGGCCCAACATGAGGAAAACTCAAGTTCAAATGTCACTCAATCTCCAAATGCCTCAGATTCCTCACCTGTAAAATGAAGATAATAATAACATCTACCTCCCAAAATTGTTTTGAATTTCAAATGAGATAATAATCATAAAGCACTTAGCATAGAACCTGGCATATTGGAAGCACTTTTAAACCATTAGTTATCATATTATATGATAGTTTATTAATCTGTTTCCCAGTTGATCAACATACCTTTAGTTTCAGATTCTTTGCCACCACAAAAAGAGATGCTAAAAATGTTTTCGGACATAGAGATCCTTTTCCTCTTTCTTTGATCTTTTTGAGGTTTAGAACTAGAAGCAGTATTGCTAATTTAAAGAGTATTCACTTAGCTTTTTAGCATAGTTCAAAAATGCTTTCCAGAATAATTTCACAAACAGAACTAGAATAAATATTTTCATACATCCTTAGTTTAGAGTTTGTTTTGTTTATAACTCATCCCTTCGTTAATCTCTTCCCTACTCTGTTGCCTGAAATGTATTTCTGAACCCAAATGATTTAGGGGTATCTACTCTTTTGTTTGACCATAAGAATGAAGCCCAAGTGTTGCTTTCTCTCTCACTTCTTCCTCATTTGTAGACTTGTACCCTCTACTTATGTGAAATAAGTTTTCATACCTTTCCTCTACAAACTCTTCCCCAGTATATACCTTTGCCTTACCCTTTCTATTGTTTTTAATCATAAAAACATGACAGAACCACCCCTAGAGTGTATCTAATTAAACTCCTTATATAAGCCCTTTCCTAAGACATATATATATACTTTCCTCATGATTTTTAGTTCTTTACATTTTTATATCTCTTTACCCTTGTGTTTGCCTTTCAAAGTTTCTATATAGCTTTCTATATAGGACTTTTCATCAGGAATGTTTAGAAGTTTTCTATTTTTTTTAATATATCATCTTAAACAGCTTAATACCACAACCTCTGCCTGCGAATATTTCTTCTATCTACTATGATCATGGAAACAATTCTTAAGAGTTACAGATATTTTGCCGTAGGAATATAATAAATTTGACCTTATTGAAGCCCTTAAAAATCGTTTTCTTGTTTACCTTTTTATAGTTCTCTTGAATTTTGTATTTAGACATCAAATTTTCTGTTTAGTTCTGGTCTTTTCTTTAGGAATGCTTGGAAATCTATTTTTTATTAAATGCCTATACTTTCCTCTGAAAGTATATAGTCAGTTTTGATGTGAAGGTGATTCTTTGTTGTAGACCCAATTCTCTTGCCTTCCTGAATATCGTATTCCAAGTCTTGCAGTTCTTTAGTGTGGAAGCTGCCAGATCCTGTGTAATCTTGACTGGGGCTCATTGATATCTGAACTGTTTCTTTTTGGCCATTTGCAATATTTTCTCCTTGGCCTTGAAGCTCTTCAATTTGGCTATAACATTCCTGGGAGTTGTCTTTTGGGGATTTAATGTAGCAGACAATCTATGGATTTTTTCAATGTCTATTTTGCCCTCTTGTTCAAGAATATCAGGGCATGGGGCAGCTGGGTAGCTCAGTGGAGTGAGAGTCAGGCCTAGAGACAGGAGGTCCTAGGTTCAAACCTGGCCTCAGCCACTTCCCAGCTGTGTGACCCTGGGCAAGTCACTTGACCCCCATTGCCCACCCTTACCAATCTTCCACCTATGAGACAATACACCGAAGTACAAGGGTTAAAAAAAAAAAAAAAGAATATCAGGGCAATTTTCTTGGATAATTTCTTGTAATATGATGTCAAGGGTTTTTTGTTGTTGTTCCAGGCTTTCAGGTAGACCATTGATTCCCAAAGTGGGAGCTACTGCCCGCAGTGGGTGCTGCAGCAATCCAGGAGGGCGGTGATGGCCACAGGTGCATTTATCTTTCCTATTAATTGCTATTAGAATTTTAAAAAATAATTTCCAGGCGGCTAAGTAATATTTTTCTGGAAAGGGGGCGGTAGGCCAAAAAAATTTGGGAACCACTGAGGTAGACCAATAATTCTCAAACTGTCTCTCTTGGATCTGTTTTCTAGGTCAGTTACCTTTTCAATGAGATATTTCATGTTTTCTTCTATTTTTTTCATTCTTTTGATTTTACTTTATTAAATTCTTGCTGTCTCGTGAGATCATTAGCTTCTACTTGCTCAATTCTAGTCTTTAAAGACTGATTTTCAGCTATGATCTTTTGATTTTCTTTTTTGGTTTGGTCTATCCTGATTTTCATGGCTTCTAGCAGGTCAATTTTGATCTCCAATTTGCTTTTCATTTCATTTGATTTCTGTGTCTCTTTCCATATGGGCAATTTTGTATTTTAAGCTATTTTTTTGGTATTACTTTCATTTCTTTTTATCACTTCCCATTTTTCTTCTTTCTTTCTTACTTTGTTCTTGAACTCCTTTTTTAGTTCCTTGAGAACTTGTGACCAATTTCCATTTTGGGAGGGGGGAGGCTTGGATATGTTTTTTTGCTTGTTTTTCACTCTCTGCTGTTGCTTCTGAATTTTGCTCTCCATAGAAATTATCCAGGTCGAGAGTTTTTTTTTTAACCCTTACCTTCCATCTTGGAGTCAATACTGTGTATTGGCTACAAGGCAGAAGAGCGGTAAGGGTAGGCAATGGGGGTCAAGTGACTTGCCCAGGGTCACACAGCTGGGAAGTGTCTGAGGCCAGATTTGAACCCAGGACCTCCCATCTCTAGGCCTGGCTCTCAATACACTGAGCTACCCAGCTGCTCCTCGAGAGCTTTTTTTGCTGTTGCTTATTCCTTTTGCCACTAGTGGATTGGGATTCCTACATGTATGGTCATTGTTTTCTTAGCTTCTGTCTTGCAGGGCTTTGCCTTTGGTTGTATCTTCTCTTCCCTGTCAGAAGCCTGAATGAGAGCAGATAGATCTGTGATGTTCTTTGTGAAGTGTGCTTTAAAGCATTTTGCCCTGAGGCTGTCTTACTAGTCCCTGCTGCCTTGACTGTGGCCAGCTATGTTTCTGCCCAATCTCCATGCTCTGTTTCCCAAGCTCTGGGCTCTTCAGCCTGGAGTCTCATTGCCAAGGCCTTGCACTGCCCTCAAGGGTAAGTCTGTGGTACTTTCAGGCAGTCCCCAAGAATTTAGAGATTGCCCTGGCCCTTGCTCTAACTCTGGTGGTGTGGGGGAGGGGTAGTCAGCTTGCACTTTGATTAGTATAGTTTTGTCCCCTTATAGCATGGGAATCCCCACTCTCTGCCTAACTTTCACACTGAGTCCAGTGGGAGAGTGCCTTTACTCATCTGGTTTTGATTTCTGTCCTTTTGAGACACTTTGTAAAGATTGGTTTGTAAAAGTTAAATTTAGTGTTTGGACTTAAATTATATGAAATAACAGAGTTGCAAGTCAGAAGTTTATTTACAAAATAGAGGTGAAATAATAAAGGAGAGAAATGTGAGAGAGGTTAGAGAAAATACCTATGCTAGTCCTCAGCCAGGAGGGCTGGTAGTGAGTAACTATGAGGCTTCCTCCGAGATGGAAGCTAGTTTATTAGGAAACTAGGAAAGTATCCCTTTTCACTCAGCTAACTAAGTAGTCCAGGAGTCAGAATCTAAGTTGAAGCCATGATCCAAGCTGCAGTTTCCAGTTCCCTCAAAAAGTATCTTCAGGAGACACTCTCCACCAGACTCAACTTCACCAAACTGCCTCAGCCCCAGGATTTCCTGGCTTTTATGGCAGTTTTCCTGTTCCTGCCCCTCTTCACAGGGACCAATCACAGTTTACAAATTGTCCAGCCTTACCCAGGGGCAGTGTCTGTGGGATTGACTTCTCACTTCTAAAGGTGTTAACTCTCCTCCTAGGGTTCACATTTGTTTCTGAGTTGTCATACAGTTTGGATTGCACATTACTGAGTTACTACCCAGTTAGCACTTGTGTGTTGCAGACTTCCAGCTACTTAAGGTTAAGTAGGAGTGTCTTCCTTTTGGAGGTGCAAACTCCTATAGTAAGAGTTTCTCTTACTTTAGGGTTAAGTGAGGGTGTATTTGCTTTTGTTGATTAATTCAAAAGTAGACAAAGGAGAGTTAATCCTGTCCTCACTATCTAGTGAGGTACTAAGTAGGTGTACTTAAGTTATTGTTAACCAAAGCTTTAACTCCAATCAGGCAAAGAGAACAAAGGATTCCCTTTTCACAAGTGTAAACTCAGAATAGACAAAGAGAACCAAGAAATTCTTTTCACCAGTTGGAAGGAAATTCAGAAGGTTCCCGCTACTATACCACCATCTTGATTCCACCTCTCTTCTATTTTTTTTAAAGATTCACTTTTTCCTTTGAATGATTATACTCAGTTTTGCTAAAAAAGGTTTTCTTAGTTATAATCCTATGGCCTTTATCTTCTGAATTTTATACTGTAAGCCTCTACTCCTTTATACTGAATGCTATAATATCTTGGGTAATCTTGATTGTTGCCCCTCACTACTTGAATTCTTTCTTTCTGATAGAATCTTTTTTTTCCTTCATGGAAATTCTGGATTTTTTCTGTAACCCTTACTTTCTTTCTTAGGATCATTACTAAGTATCATTTCCAAGGCAGAAGAGCAGTAAGGACTAGGCAATTGGGTTCAAGTGACTTGCCCAGGGTCATATAGCTAGGAAGTGTGTGAGGCCAGATTTGAACCCAGAATCTCCTGTCTTAAGACCTGCCTTTCTTTTTACTTAGCTGCCCTGGGATCAGGGTAGTTTTAAGATTTATTATAATATGGGGTCTAGACTTTTTTTTATTAGTCATTGCTTTCAAGTGTTCCAGTGATTCTTAGATTGTCTAACTTTGTTCTGCTTTCCAAGTCAGTTTTTTTAAAATGAGATATTGTACAGTTTTTCTTGTTATTTCAGACTTTTGACTTTTTTTTTTTACATTTTTAAACCCTTAACTTCTGGGTATTGGCTCCTAGGTGGAAGAGTGGTAAGGGTGGGCAATGGGGGTCAAGTGACTTGCCCAGGGTCACACAGTTGGGAAGTGTCTGAGGTCAGATTTGAACCTAGGACCTCCTGTCTCTAGGTCTGACTCTCAATCCACTGAGCTACCCAGCTGCCCCCTTTTGACTTTGTTTTGATATTTCTTATTGCCTCATGGAATAATTAACTTTAAATTGGTTTGTTGAAATTTTCTGAGAATTAACTGCTTTGGTAAGGTTTTGTATTCCTTCTGAGAAGCTGTCAATTGCCTTTTTAGTCCTTTCTTCTATATCTTTAATTTTTTCCAATTTGTTCCTCTAATGCTCTAATTTCATTCATGAAAACATTTTAAACTAAAAAAAACACCCACTTCATGTCTTCCAGAAATTCTGGTTGAATTTATGTCCAAGCTATGCTTTACTCTGGTACTTTGCTTATAGATGTTTAGGAAACATCTTCTTTGTGTCTCCAAGTATCCTTTTCACTATAATGGATTTTTATGGTAGAATTCTTTTTGTTTGTTTGCTCATCCTTTCAGTCTACTTCTGGTCTTTGGACTTTATTTTAGGACTAGATGCATTGCATTTCTGGAAGCAATATCTGAACTGAGCATTCATCTGCTCAGGTACTTTTGCTGCTTTCCTGGGCATAGTAAGGGTTATATTATTGCAAAATTGCAGGTGCAGCTCAGGGTGGGGGCCTTTTAGTGCTCCCAAAAGTGGTATGATCCAGGGAAAAGTCAAATTACTGCCCTCTTGGTCGGAATTCTGCAAGTTCCTGACCTGTATTTGTAACTGAGCAATATATCTGTAGACTTGATCTCATTGGAGTTTTACTAGATTGTGGATGGACTCGGGCACTATTAACCAACTGGAAAAAATAACTGGTTCAGAGTGCCAAAACTGCTGGTTTTATTTTGGTCTGGGATTCTCAACCTGGTCACCACTTTACCAGCTTCAGACTAGGTTGGGATATGGAACTGAGCCTCTGCTCAGTTACTGGGTCAGAGCCACATAGCTTTCTTGCTTCTAAACCTATTCCTTTTTTTAGTACAGTTGAGGCTCTAAGACCAACCTTCACCCTAGAATGGTAAATCAAGGCAAAGATCACTTCATTCTGGATCTATGACCAAGGACTGAATAGTGAGCAAAGAGTTACCAGTTTGAGCTTATTCTTACAAGCTGCACAGGGTCAGACTCCTCTGTGATGTATCTAAGATCTCTTCTTTCCCTGGCACATAGCTTCTCTCTGGGCTGGAATATTCCAAGTGACGATTCTGGAATAGAATGCATCCCCAGTACCCCAATTCTTCTTTTTCTATTTACTTTTGCTAAAAAGCACTAGGAAAATAACTCGTCATTTTGACATGACTAAGAATTTTTCCTTGACTTCCCAATCAGAAGATGGTCTTATATTTTTTCTAGATCTCTATAGAGGAGTTGTTTGGTACTTCTCAGCCATGGATATGATGAACTAACCCTAATCAACTTGTGGAAGCTAATTTAGTTTGAGAAACTGTATTTCAGAAATGAGACATTGCTATATATTGGGGCTTGATTTGTTCTTTTGTTCATTGGAAAGACTCCAGGAAATATTAATGATGCAAATTAAAGTTAAAGTATGTGCTTTTTCTTCTTTTCTTGGAGAGTTGGATAGTTAACCACTTACCAATACATACTGCTCTAATAACACTTCATGAGTTTAGCAGGAGTGGAAAAGATTGCCTAAGGGATAAAATCATTGTCACATGGTAGGCCTAGTAACTATAGGCTAACAACAGCAACAATGAACATTTGTAAAGTACTTTAAAGTTTGCAAAGTGATTTATATCCATTCTCATGTGAGCCTCACAAAACTCCTTAGCTGAAAGTCTTTCTTATTGCTATTTCACCATCATGGCTCTGATCTCCTGATACTTTCCTTGGTCCCAACTCATTAAATGTCATCTTTGCCTGCTATCTGGTACATCAGGGAATTCAAACAATAAACAGCACCAAAAGACATTCTACAATGGATAAGTGACGAAAGGATATGAAGAAGTGGTTCTTGAAAGAAATGAAAACTATTATCAATCATATTAAGAATGATTGATACAAATAATTAAGTATAAGAGAAATGCAAATAAGATCATCACTGAGGTTTTGCTTCACACCTAGCAAAGCATCAAAAATGGCAAACAGTGGGAAGAGTCAATTTTAGAAGTAATTTGGAAAGACAGGAATGCTAATAATACAGTATTGATAGAGCTGTGAATTGTTCAAATTATTTTGGAAAGCAATTTGGAGTGATGCTGAGAGTGACTAGAATATTGATACCCTTTGATCCAGAGATCCTACTACTAGTCATATATCAAGGTCAAAGATAAAAAGTTCCATTGTGTATCAAAATATTTATAACAGCACTTTTGGTAACAAAGACTGGAAACAAAGTTGATGGTCATCTCATTGGAGAATGGCAAAACAGATGAATTTGATGGAATGTTGTCCTGTTGTAAGAAATGCCAAATATGAAGAATAGAGGGAGGCAGGGAACGACCTATTTATGTGAGCTGATGCAAAGTAAAGAAAATAGAAGCAGGAAAACAACATGCACAAAGACTTCAACCTTGTAAAAAGAAAGAATATCAGCAGCAACAACAAAATTGAAACTGAATCTTGTGTAATCAGAATGACCAAGCTTGCCCCTGAAGAATAGCTATAAGAATACATCCTTCTCCCTTTTTGGCAGAAGTGGGTGACTTTTGGATGTCGAACAAGACACATAGTGTTAGAATTGATATGTGTTGGTTAGTTTTGCATAACTGTTCTTATTTCCTATTTTAAAAAATCTTTGTTATGAAAGATTTCTCTATGACAGTAGAGAAGGGAATGGAATCTATTGAGAAATTAAGGTGATATAAGAAATAAAGATATTATTTTTTTTCAGAGTTTCACTTTTACTTCAAATAAGATTGTGTGTGTGTGTGTGTGTGTGTGTGTGTGTGTGTGTTATATACTGAAGCCACTTGTCATCACAGGAAAGAACAGCAAATTTGGGATATTTTGTTTTTTTTCTAAAAGAAAAATGTGTAACATTCTTAAGTTTGATGATTCTTTGCCAGAAGATAATGAACAAATTTCTAGGTGGAGAAAATATTGCTATATATAATCCCTTGGGGGTAAAGATTTTTTGGAATCCTTTATTTTAGTAGCACTTGCCAGATATGTATACCATAGTGAAATATTTTCATTTTTCCAATGAAAAATTGCAGAGCCTGGAACCCAGCAAGTGGTTTTTTTTCACGTTTTCCCCAATATCTTTTTTTCAGATACATATATTATTATTCTTGTGGTTTGTTTCATGAAATTGGGGATTCAGCTAAGTTTGTGGATGTTGCAAGCAAAAGAATGAATCTCTCAGATACTTAGATGGATCCATCTCATTAATTTGGAAATTCCCTCTAATGATTAATCAATCATGAAGTATGCTTTTTAAAAAAACCTACTATGTTCAGAGCCCTATGCTAGGTACTAGAGATATAAAGACAAAAATTAAATGATCCTTGCCCTCAGAGAGCTTATATTCTATGCAGGGAGACAACATGTACATACAAAAAATATGCGTCTATCTAATATTCAGAAGATGATGTTTGAACTGAATCTTGAGAAAAGAGATTCTAAGAGGCAAAGATGAGGAGAGAGTACATTTGAGGCATGAGGACAGATGGTATAAAGGCATTAAGATGGGAGATATTGTATATAAAAAAGAACAAGAAGTTCAGATTAGCTGGACCATTGAGTGTTGGAAAGGAATTAATGGATAATACAAATGGAAAGGTAGGTTGGGACCAAACAAACAGAAGAGTTTATATTTTATTCAAGAGATAGTGGGGGTGCACTCGAATTTATTGAGTAGGAGCATGATACGTCAGAAGTGTGCTTTTGGAAGATCACTTGGGCAATTATGTAGAGTAGTAGTGTTTTTGGAAAAAAGTAATAGTAGTGATCCAATAGAAAGGAAGGAAGGAACACCAAAACATAAATAAGGCTCCCTGAAGACTGCATATTGCCTCAGTTTTAACATGTCATATTTTCCATGTTTTGTTGTATTTTTATTTATTTTGTTAAATATTTCTCAATTGCATTTTAAGCTGGTTGTGGTTGCACTTAGGAGTATGGCATGCTGCAATGGTTTGACCCATCTGGTATAGAGAATAAATGGAAGAAGGGAAGAGACTTGAGTCAGTGAGGCCAGTTAAGAGGATAGGAAGTGGTTCAGTAAGAGAGAGTGAGTCTATAAACAAGGGTGGTGACTCTGTGAGTAGATGGAGGGGCTAAAAGCAAGTGATATTGTGGAGGTAAAAATGATGCAACTCATTGGCTGTGTAGTATGACTGAGTATAAGGAGTTAAGGATGACAACAAAGTTACAAATCTGAGTAATTAGAGGAATGATGGTGACTTCAACAGAAAGAAGGAAGTTTGAAAGAGAAGTGGACTTGGCAAAAACATGAGATCTGTGCTTGAGATCATAACTTATCTATTCCAGCTTATCCTGTGGGATTTTTCCTGTACCACCAAAACCAAACCTGAATGGTGGACAACTTCTTCTCCAGGCACTATCCCAAAGCTCAGAGCCAGCAATGTGGTGATGGGGCTAATGGTGATCTAGGGGTAGGTGTGGAAATCCTCAGGGAGAGACTAGTTTTTCCCAGTGGTAGCTGATGGGTTTCTGGGATGTGGTTAGTCTAGAATTGCCCCAAGGACTATTGTTTTAGGCAGAAGGAGAGAGACTGCTAACCTGTACAACTATGACAGGAGAGAATGGAGAGAAGGGAATATTGGGTGATAATCAGTGAAAAGGGGAGTAGAATTTTGTTGAAAGACTAGCTATATGATCAGCTATGGTGGGGAGGGTGGAATTCAGCTTATCTTTCCCCCTCTCACTGGTTGTATATTCTGTGGTGTTAACTGAAATCCACTTTGGGGTGTAGAGGCCCATCTTTGAAAAAAATTATTATTACAGCCCCAACTTTTGAGACGACTACTTTAGCAAACATTTGACACCACATTTATGGTAGCACTCTGTATATCATAGGCCAACTGTAATGCTAACAGTATCTCCCATTTTTAGAGTGCTTTAAAGTTTACAAATTGTTTTCCAGATATTAATCCTGTCAGGTAGGTCATTCAAGAATTCTTATAACTACTTTAGAAATAGGGAAACAGATCCTCAGAAAAAAGGAAATGATGTATACCCATGATCCCCACTTCTTCTAAGTATTGGGATTTAAATTCATGTCTTCTCACAACTGACACAAAAAACTGTAATCCTATTTTCTATGATGAGCACAAAGTCTTCATCATCTCCATCTTTTCATTAATAGTATTCTTTAAATTTCTCAAAAAAAGTTCACATCGATTATTGGACTAGGCAGTCTCCGATGGCAGAACTAAGAGCAGTGGAAGAAATAAATAAGGGGTCTCTGAGATAGGAGGAAGGGAGAGATATTCAGAAAGATGTATCTTAGCTTTATTTAAGGAAAAACTTCTCATTGAGAGTAGTTCAGAAATGGAATAAGGTGATGGATTTTCTAATACTAGAGATCTTCAAGCAGATGATGTACCTCCTGCTAGGTACCCGCTAGGTAGGGATTATACTAGATGTCCTCTTTAGTTTATGTGCTCCTCAAAGGCAGGGACTATCTTTTGCTTCTCTTTGTACCTCCAATGCTTAGCACAGTGCCTGGAATATAAGAAATGCTTAATAACGCAAATTGACTGACTGACTCAGAGGTTCTTTGCAACTCAAATTTTATAATTTGAAGAATCCACACAGTTCCCCAATGGCCTTTTCTGATGCCTTATTGTACCAAGGAGGTAACCCTATGCTTAGTAAGTCAAATGCAAGATCTGGCTGTACTTGCCTGAGTACAGACTCAGCAATGGACCATTTGCTGTTTAAGGACCATCAGAGAGGTGAGCCATAAAGCAGTGAAATTTTTGGCCAGCAAATTTCAAAGACCATCTACTAAATTATAAGCACTATGAGTTGTGTTGATGGAAAGAATACCCATGCCAATCAAATGATAGATTTTTTTAAACAGGCAGGTATGATGAATCAACATAGCAACCACTATATGTTTAGCAATTATGTATATAGCATTGTACTGGGTGCCATGGTGGCTAAAAAGAAGCATAGACTATGGGGCAGTATCTCAGGGAATTTGTAATCTAGTTGTAGAGACAAGACATATGATGTGTGAGGGGGTGTGTGGGGGAAACCAGCAGTATAAGGCTGCATGTGACAAACACAAAATGAGTCATGGTAGTTAAAACCAAGGCAAACAGGGTTAAGTGACTTGCCCACGGTCATACAGCTAGTAAATGTCTGAGGCTGGGTTTGAACTCAGGTATTCCTGACTCCAGGCCCAGCACTCTATTTATTGCATCACCTAGGTGCCCATATAAAATGATTAGTAATGGCCAAATTTCCACAATACCTGACTCATGCCTACTCCCCAAAATAGGGAAGGTCTCAGAAGGTATGGCCAGAGATACAACTGTTAGCTGTTCAGTGTTACTACATGCTATGACAGAAAGCCATCATCATCCAACTCTTTGATCCAAGAATTCAGATGGTAGCACAGTTTGGCATGAAAGATTTCCTCTCTTACCTCTACCACAACACACAATGCAAGGGATTAGATAGACACTCAGGAAAAAAAATCATGAACATTAGACTTTTCTAACGCATTATTCCACCACTGACACCACCGGCAACTCACTTGATATACTCTTTTCCTTCTTCACAGACAACTCATTTTTCAATCAGGTATGTGATGGAGCAGCCTAAAACCTCAGGCTTTGTCTCTCCTAGCTTTTTATTTGCTGCCTACAGGGTGCCTTGGCATGAGGAAGAGTTTGGTACAGTCTTCAATTACTGACCACTGATAGAGTTTTGCTACCCCCATATTTCAACTGTTATGCCACAGGAATAATGTCACCAGAATTCGGAAGACAGAAGCATCACTGGTTGCTGGGGTAGTCAGGGAAAGTTTCAAGGGGGTGGAGATTCAGATGGATCAGGAATGATACATAAACTCAATTAATGAAGAGGAGGGTGCAAAGTCTTCAAGGTGGAGGCATATAGTAAGTATTCTAAGAATGGTGTCTACTTGGAAGAAATTCAAAGAATATGTAAGAGAGCAGGCTGAATTAGGAAAAGTGGCAACAGACTAGAGGAAAGGGATTGTCTAGGGAGTCTGGACTTTACCCTGTAGGCAACAAGAATTATTGATCAGGATATAACATGATCAAAACTGCTTCCAGAAGATTAACCCATCAATGTGTACACTATGCTTTGGAGGTAGGGCAATCACTCCAAAGGCTTCCAGAATAGTCCTAGCAGGTGGCAATAGTAGGACAAACTAATAGCTAGCATTTATATAGCTCTATAAGGTTTGCACAGTGCTTTACATATGTTATCTCATTTGATCCTCCCAACAAACTAAAATAGTTGCAGTGGGAATAAAAAGAAGAGATATTGCAGATATCAACAGGGCTTGGGGAGTATTTGAATACCATCCTCTGAAAGAGATTTTGTTTTTTAAAATAAATTTTTATTGGTTTATTTTGTTTTTATATCACTTAAATTTCCTCCTATAATCTTCCCCTCCCCTTCCCAGAGTCGTTTCTTACATAAAAGAAAAAGAGAAAGAAGAGAACTAATCAACAAAAATAATACATTAAAAATCTGAAAATATATTCATCATTCCATGTCTTTGGACCTCCCATCTCTGCAAAAGAGCCAAAGGAGATGTCTTATCATACCACTAAGAGGTGCTTTTAAAACTTCAGAATAGTTTAGAAATATCAGTTATTATTATTCTACTCTAGATTAAAATTCCTCTAGAGATATCTTCTGTCTATGCATTTCATAGTATGAAAGTTACACTAGATTCTCAAATGCTCTACCAGTGTAATACAAAACATAGCATATCCTACCAGCCTGGAATGGCCTTGAATTCAGATGCTGTGATCCATAGATGTATTATCTAAGAATCAATGTCACAACCAGACTTTTGTCCCAAGATGTAGGAATTTAAAGAGGAATAACAGCATTTCTACTACTGAGTCCCCCCCCTTCCCAATTTGCAATAACCCAAGTGAACTCCTTTCCACACTTTCCACCAGCTTCACTGACTCATGCCCTCTCTGATGGAATTTGGCTTGCTTTAAAAAGTTGATTTGCAGTCAGTTTTCTTACTGCTTGTCTTGGACTACTGCAAACTTTGCAAAGTTTGACTTCAGTGGGAAAAAGTCTAGTTATGGGTCTGGTAGATCACTGTCATCATAAGAGCTTTAAGGGATACATGGGGGGGGCACTACTCCTCCAATGAAGAAAAGAGTTCCATGAAAAGTAGAATGGACCAAATGGAAAAGGAAGATCAAAAGATCTTAGAAGAAATTCATTCTTTAAGGCAAATAGAAACTAACGGCTTCACAAGACATCAAGAAACAATTAAATCAAATCAAATGCAGTCTCATACACATACTGGCTGTGTGACTCTGGGCAAGTCTCTTAACCTCTTAATTCTCTTCTCCCTTAAGAATGGGGACTCTGAGGCAAGAGGCTATCTAGTATGCTTTTATTTATATTCCTAGCACTTAGCAGAGTGCCTGTCACATAGTAAACGTGTATAAATGCTATTTCCATCTATCTATCTATCTATCTATCTATCTATCTATCTATCTATCTATCTATCTATCTATCTATCTATCTATCTATCTATCCGTCTATCCATCTATCTGTCTGTTTATCTATCTGTACTTTAGCTCTAGTGGAAATAATTTTAGACTCAGAATCAGTAGAAAATCGGGTTCAAATCTTACCTCTACCACTTAATAGCTATATAAAACCATAATAATAAAACCTGTGATCCTTACCTTGAATGGTTTTTATGAGTATCAAATGAGATAATGTATGTAAAGTACTTTGCAAATTTTAAAATAGCTAGTATTTGTATAAGGTAGCTAGGGAGTGCAGTGGTTAGAAGACCTGAGTTCAAACCTGGATTCAGACTAACTGTGGTGACTTAACCCTCTTTGCTTCTATTTCCTCATCTGTCAAATGAGATGGACAAGGAAATGGCAAACCTTTCCAGGAATCCTTGCCAAGAAAACCCCAAATGGGGGGCAGCTGGGTAGCTCAGTGGATTGAGAGCCAGGTCTAGAGACAGGAGGTCCTAGGTTCAAATCCAGCCTCAGACACTTCCCAGCTGTGTGACCCTGGGCAAGTCACTTGAGCCCCATTGCCCACCCTTACCACTCTTCCACCTAGGAGCCAATACACAGAAGTTAAGGGTTTAAAAAAAAAGAAAAAAAAAGAAAACCCCCAAATGGGGTCATGAACAATCTGAAATGGCTGACCAAAAACAGTATTTGTATGGCACTTAAATATTTATATTTTTCAAGGGCAAAGGATCTGCTCGTACAAAAATATAGTAGTCCTTTTCGTGGTGGCAAAGAATTGGAAATTGAGGAAATGTCCATCAACTGGGGAATGGCTGAGCAATTTGTGGTATCTGATGATGATAGAATACTATTTATGCTATAAGAAATTATGAACAGGATGATTTCAGGAAGAGCTGGAAATACCTACATGAACTGATATAGAATGAAATGAGCAGAACCAGAAGAACACTGTACACAGTAACAGCTATCTTGTGGGATGATCAACTGTGGAAGACTTAGCTACTCTCAGCAATACAATGATCCAGGACAATTCTGAAGGACTTATGACAAAAAAAATGCTATCCACTTCCAGAGAAAGAATTGTTAAGAGTCAGAATGCAGATCGGTGCATAATATTTTCCCCTTTAGATTATTTGGGTTTTTATTTTATGTGAATATTCTTTTACAACAATGAACAATATGGAAATGGGTTTTGCATGATAACACATATATACTCCATATCAAATATTGCTTACTATCTCTGGGAAAAGGGAGGGAGACAATTGATCTTATAACTTCAGAAAACTTATGTGAAAAATTATTACATGTGATTGGTAAAATGAAACATCTTTTAAAATATTTAACATTTTGTGTGGTAATACATGTATAACCCAGATTGAATTGCTTGTCTGCTCTGGAAGGGGGGAGGGAAGAAAGGAAAAAGACAATATGGATCATATAACTTTGGAAAACTTATGTGGAAATTTATTAAAATATTTTAAATCCAAGTAAGTAAATTAAAATATTTATGTTTTATAAATACTATTTCATCTTGTCGTCACAACAACTCTGGGAGGTCAGTGCTATGATTATCCCCATTTTATAGATGAGGAAACTGAGGCAGACAAAGATGATACAACTTGCCTAAGGTCCTACAGCTAGTTAGTATCAGAGGCTAGACTTGAACTCAGGTTTTTCTGACTATAGGTCCAGTTTTCTATCCACTGTGCTACCTTGCTTTCTATGTAAATCTGAGCAATTATTATTATTAACAACTTGGTCTTTTGACAGAGAGATCCCATTGATCCAAAGGAATTGAATAAAGAAAGAAAAGTCTAGTATACACACAAAATTAATTTATAGTATCACTTTTTACATGAGCAAAATATTGCAAACAAAGCAGATGCACATCAAGTGGGGAATGGCTAGACAAATTGTGGTACTGAGCAGAAAGAAACAAGGAATGTGAAAAATACAAAGAATCAAAGAAAGACTTGGATGAACTGAAGCAAAGGGAGGTGGACAGAACCAGAAAAATAATATCCACAGGAACTACAACCATCTAAGTGCAAAGAAGAACAATGGCAAATCAACTGCTCAATACTGGAATAAAAGTTTTGACCCCAAAAAAGAGACATGAGAATGTACCCCTTTTCTTTCTTTGTAAGGGGTAGTATATATGAATATGGAACATACTGTTAATGCTTCTGGATGGTTGGAATGCTTGGTTTTACTGAAATGATTCCATTCTCTTTTCTTTCTTTTTTTCCCCCAAATTTAGACTTTTACCTTCTGTCTTAGAATCAATCTTATGTACTGGTTCAAAGGCAGAAGTGTGGTAAGGGCTAGGCAATGGGGGATTAAGAGACTTGCCCAAGATCACACAGCTAGGAAGTATCTTGAGGCCAGATTTGAACCTAGGAATCTCCTGTCTCTGGACCTATTCTCAATCCATTGAGCCACCCAGCTGCTCCCTTTCTCTTTTCTTTAAAAAAGTTTATTTTTTAAAGGTGTTACTGCATGGTTGGAGGAGAAGGAAGAGATATGTAGGGAGATGTAGAAACAAAAGATATCCATAAAAAAGTTTTTAAAATGTGTGACTAGAAACAATTTGGAATTCTCTCCTTATATGGTTAAACACCCAGTGGGAGAATATATATTCTAAGCATGTGAAGACTTTACCTGAATGGGCAGATGAAAACATTTATTCCAATGGCCATGAATGTGGCTGAAGGAAGTACCACGAAGGGCTTAAAGCTTGGTCAGACATTGGAGATGCCAAGGTCATACAATGCATCCTTGGCCATTGGTAGTCATCCTGACTTTTGTTTTGCTATTGGACTTTTAATGCCTGGAAGAGAGAGTGAGACTGACGACTGTGTACAACTCTGACTCACTTAAATCCAGTTCACCTCCAAGTCGAAACATCACTCCACTGTGTCAATGGTACTCTTGGAAAACAAAAGAGGGTCAATAATTCACTCAGCATCTATCCCCTGATTCTTGAACTGTAGATCATAACAGCTAAGGATCTATAAAAATGAATTGGAGATGTTTAGCCTATAGAAGAAAATGTGATGGCTGAGAGTTTCAGAGGATAAACTTCCTGATGATTAAAGCTGAGCAAGGTAGAATGGCCTGTTTCTGAAGTAGTGGGTTCCTTGCCACTCCCCGCCCCACCCCCATATTACAGTTCTTCAAGCAAGCCTCAAATAACTAACTACTCCTTAGCAGGGACATGGGGCTCTAAGCTCCCTCCTATCTCTGCTCTTCTGTGATCCCATGAACTGATTTTGAAGCAGCCCCTTCTTTTAGCACTTTTTGGCACTTGTGACAGTGACCACAATCAGTAACATCTCCTGGTCTTAGCCCCACCATTTCAGACATGGCTGCTTATTGGTTCTTTTAATGCCTGCATCCCTGATCACTGACCTCTCCTTTACTCTAAATAAAATTCTATCTTGTCTCCACTCCTCCCTCCCTATCCCTCATGCCTGTTTGTTGTCCAGTATTCTGCACCAGAATGTCTGAGTTACTACGTTTCCCAGTCAGCCCTGAGGAACCTTCATGGTGTTGTCCCTGTTTGCTTTGCAGGGAGGGCCAGGAAAGGCTAGGACACTCTCAACACAAATTTTATATTCCCTTCCCTTTTATCCTATTTTGTGAGTTAGTGTGTTTCCTTGTGTTCTCGCATCATCAGATTTGTCTTGTCAAGGTGTGTTCCTATGAAGGAGATTTCTGGATAGAGTATCCACTAATCTGCTTTTATCTGTTGTCCCAGGGAAGGAACTGGGAGACTGACCTAGGCTGATGAGATTAGGAAGGTTAGGGCCACATTTCATGATGAAATTTCATTTCATCAAACATGGCCCCAGACTGCACTGGGCAAAGAGGATTTGATAGTATGCCTCTGTGGTCCCTTTTTACACTCTTCAAGGATCAACAGATAATTGCAGTTCCCTCAAATATGACATGATTTGGAGTCCCAGCCCTTCTCATCCTATTTTCCCTCTTCTTCCTGAATGTGATCTGGATTATTAATTTCTCTCCTAAAAAGTGGAGTCCAGATTTGGACATCATTTCACAGAATCACAGAAAGAGACCTAAAACATCATCTAGTTCAACATGACATTGGACTTGGACCTGATTAGAAATTCCCTCAACCTTGTCATAAAGACTTCAAATGAAGGGGAATCTATCTCCAAATGGTTGTTCTGAGAAACCATACAGAGATGAAGAAATATGAGCTACCATAGTTGGCATCATCATCATCTCATCACTACTACTACTACTACTACTACTACTACTACTACTACTACTACTACTACTACTACTACTACTACTACTACTACTACTACTACAACTATTAATAATCATAATCTGTTGACTCCTACCCGTTTAGTCATTTCTGTTTATCAATTGGTCTGGTTTTGAGGAGCTCACAATAACTTATTGTGTGACCTTAGATAAATTTCTTCTCATCTATGGACCTTTCAATCTCGTCTATAAAACAAAGAGACTGGAACTAGAGGATTAAAAAAATGCCTTCCAGTTTTAAGCCCTGAAATCCAAAGATACTTGACTGGAGAAGGGGAAAAGGCAAATCAGCAGAACCTCAGAACTGCATTTCTATGGAAGACCAGCAGATGGTACTAGAAGCTAAGGTAAAGTCTCTCTCTCTCCTGACCCCTTTCACTGGGACGGCCCAATCTGGGCTGGTCCAGCCTCCTGCTGGTTTTCAGCATTAGCAAGTATTCCCAAGTATCTTCATGGGGTTAGAGGTTACTTGAGGAAGAAGAAAAAAAGCCAGATCCCTCCTCCCATAGGTGGAGGAAGGACCTGGGGCAGCTCAGCAGGTTTCATTGCTTCCCAAGGCCAATCCTTTGGGAATTTTACTCTTGCTCCTTCCAGTAAAACATTTTTATAAAGATGGAAACCCCAGCCAATTGTGGCACCGGAATGAGGGCTATGTTTTCTCAGAAGAGGCACTTTATTTGTGAACAAGGGAGCCATGAAACCTTTTAGAACAACAACCTGACCTTTTTATAAGTCATATGTAGAATATGAAATAGGAGTTTTAATTACCAAGCTTGGAATCAGTCCTATATGTTTAATATTTAATACTTCAAATGTCTGAGGGAGGCACTGTGTTGTAGTGGAAAGAATTCCAGCCTAGAAAGTTAGTTAATCTGGTTCAAGTCCCATCTCAACGACTAACTGGATTTGTAACCTCGCTTTAGTCACTTTTGATTTTAGGGTCTCAGTTTCCTTATCAGTAAGATGAAGAGTTGGTCTAGATCAGCAGTTCTCAAACTTTTTGGTCTCAGATCAGTTTATTCTCTTAAAGATTACTGAGGATCCCAAGGATCTTTTGTTTATATGTGTAATATCTACTGATATTTGCCAATTAGAAATTAAAATGTCAGTATTATTATTAAAATAGTTTTGATCTCATGGACCACCTAAACGTGTTTTAGAGATTCCCAGGGGTTCCTGGACTACAGTTCAAGAACTGCCTGTTGGCCTAGATGACTTCTAAGATCTTTTCCTTCTCTAACCTCCCATGTTCTAAGAGTCAACATTTGAAAGTCCCCTTAATAACCTATGCATCTATATTTTGGCCTCTGTTCAGCAGAATACAGAGTTTCTCTGGTTTTCTTTAAGCTAGTTCTAAAATGCTCTATGAGGTGAGTTTCTTTTGCCTTCCCCTATGCCTGGGAATTGCTGAAAAATCAATAATTTGGCCTTCCTTGTTCAGAGATGAGCTCAGGGTCTCTCAGTAGGTATACTGTGCATGAATTTAACTCTTCCCACATCACGAGAGTTGGCCTGATGATAGGCAGCTCAGAGCCATTTACAAGTGGGAATAATTCTCCATTTTCAACCCAAACAAGCAGAAGACTGAATAAAATGGTGGATAAAGGGAAATCTGGAAAGATTAGAGCATATGTGGAGGAAGAGGATGACATTGCCGTCATTTAAAATACTTCATATGAAAAGGACCTGGGAAATCTGATCTTAATGAACTGAAAGCTCCATGTTAATTCATAGTTTGATATGGCAGTCCCCAAACTAAGGTAATCTTAGGCTTCATGGTATCTATAAAGGAATGAAGAAAATGATGGTTTCATTGTTCTTCATCCTGGTCAGATAATATCTGAATATTGTATTCAGTTTTGAGTGCTCACATTTTCCTTTCTTTTCTTTTTAACACATACCTTCTGTCTGAATATCAGTTCTAAGACAGAAGAGTGGCAAGGCTTGGCAGTCAGAACTAAGTGACTTGCCCAGAGTCACATACGTAGGAAATATCTGAGGACAGATTTGAACCCAGGTCCTCTTGACTCCAGGCCTGGAGCTCTATCACTGTATTATCTAATTGCCCCAAATACCCACATTTTTAAAGGAAATTAATAAACTAGAATGTACAGGGAGTAACCAGAATAGTGAAAGGATTGGAGAATATGCCATAGGATGATGTAGTAGAGGAACTGGGAATGGTTATCTAGAAGAAGAGAGGCTCTAGGAGGATCATTATAGATCTCTTGAAATTGCTGAAGAGTTGTCTTATGGAAGAAAGAGCAGGTTTGTTCTGCTTGACACCAAGGAGTGGGACTTGGAATGATGGGTAAATGTTTAAAATGAGGCAAATTTAGGCCTGCTGTCAGAGTATACTGTAATGTGGCTCTTCAAAAGTCAAATGAGTTGCTTGCCTCTGGAAGAGGAGCCATTGGATTTTTTTGTGTCATGGACCCCTTTGGTAGTCTGACGGGGCTCAGGGACCCATTCTAAGTTTTTATGTGCATAAAATTAAATACATAGGATTCCAAAAGAAACAAATTACGTTGAAATAGTTATAAATGTATCTACATATAATATGTAAAATTGATTCATTACTTATTACCATATATAAATATATATATATAATGTGACATAAATATAAATATATAAAATATATATATACTTTTAAGAGCTACCAGTTTATGGACCCCAGGTTAAGAACCTCTGCTTTAGAGGTAATAATACTTTGTTATTGCTCATTCCTGTGTGACAATGTTCATAAGGTTTTCTTGGCAAAATGGTTTGCCACTTCCTTCTTCAGTGTGGCCCTATTTTACAGATTAGGAACTGAAGCAAATATTGTTCCAATCTGCACCCTGAGTTCATCTTCCCACTTTTAGGAGATAAGTAGCATGCATCAGTTCTCTAGAATTGTGACTGGTTATGCATTGCTCAGTGCCTAAGTCTTTCAAAATTCTTTTTCTTTACAATGCTCTTGTTATTTTGTAAATTGTTCTCCTGGTCCTCTTCATTTACTCCGGATCAGTTCGTGCAAATCTTCCTAGTTTCCTCTGAAAGCCATCTCTTTTGTCATTAAAAAATTAAAACCCTTACCTTCTGTCTTAGAATCAGTACTATGTATTGGTTCCAAGGCAGAAGAGCTATAAAGGCTATGCAGTATGGGTTAGTTAAGTGGTCACACAGCTAAGACATGTCTGGAGTAGGATTTGAACTCAAGACCTCCCATCTCTAGGCCTGGCTCTCAGTTCACTGAGTCATCTATCTATCCTTTCCTTTTTTTTTTTTTTTAAACCCTTACCTTCCGTCTTGGAATCAATACTGTGTATTGGCTCCAAGACAGAAGAGTGGTAAGGGTAGGCAATGGGGGTCAAGTGACTTGCCCAGGGTCACATAGCTGGGAAGTGTCTGAGGCCGGGTTTGAACCTAGGACTTCCTGTCTCTAGGCCTGGTTCTCAATCCACTGAGCTACCCAGCTACCCCCTCCTTTATTTTTCTTAGCTCGATTTGTCTATGTTTTCTCAAAAATGTTTTATATATAACTGATTTTCAGGTGTGCCCAAACCAGATGAGAATTACCTTCTTCATTCTGGGTACCATGCCTCTCTTAGTGCAGCCTGAGATAAAGCATTTTGAGCAGTTTTGTTCCACTGTTGACTCATATTCAGCTTGCAGTTTAGCAAACTCCCTAGATGCAGTAGAGAGGATTCTGGATCAGCTACAGATTACAGTAGATGCCCTCTGAGGTCCCTTTCAGCTGTGAAATTTTATGACTCTGATTCTATAAAAAATAAGTCCAGTTTTTACTAAGTGCTGAACCTCCCATTTCTTTAACATAGCTTGGATGTAGGAAGAAGGCTAAAGTGTTCTCGCCAAGAATTATTAAACTTTGAGCTCCATGAAAAATGGATAATGTGTTATCTAAACACATTTCTCCCCCAGTACTCAGTGTTGTGTCATGCAGACAATAGATAGATAATGAGTGTTTGTTGAAGGAATAATTGAAAGAAGGTGAGTTAATGAACAGGTCTGAGTCCTAAAGCCTAGAAGCCAGGGATCAAATCCATGTAAGGAAGCTCACAGGTGGAAGGCCCCTGTCAACATCTATTCCCTTAAGTTTCTAGTTGGCCATAAAGTAATGGTTAATATTTTGCTGCTTTCCAGCTGCTTCAAGGTGCCAAAGGAGAGACTAAGAGGGAGTATATTTCTGGGAGATCCCCGCTAACCCTGAGATAACAGGGAAAGAGCAATGAAGAAGAAAAATGGTTCCAGGAGAAAATACTCATGGCAGTCTGACTGGCCTAGGAGACAGAATCTATTGCTGAGAGTGGAGCAGTATACTTTAGGGATACCACTGACTTCCTTTGAGGGGATAGAAGACATCCTAAAGTACAATGGACTGTAGATGTGACAGAATAAAATATGAAATTCAGAAGGAGTAGAAAGAGCACAAGCCCATCTCTTGCCTCCCCCTTTAGGTTTCGGGCTTTTGGAGATGGAACTGACTAGGCAACAAAGAAAATTAAAAGAGAAGGGATCCATATTTAACAGGTAATGGAAATAAAAAACAATATCTTCCATTTTTCTCATGCTTTAAGTTTCAGTGACAATCCTAAGAAGTAGGATATGTGAGTATTATGATCACCATTTAATGGATCTGGAATGTGAGACTCAGAGAATGAAAGAGATTGATTCTTCCATAGTTATATAACCAGAAAGGACAGAGACAGGATCTGAACCCAGGTCTCCTGATATCAAGTCCAGCACTTTCTTTTGTATTGTGTTGCCTTCCAAATTCATTCAATTCAAATTCAGTCGATCCATTCAGATCCAATGGTTTTCTCTTCCCAAAGCTGGAGAATGAACGGCCAGAGAGAGGATGTAGTTGTATTCTTTCTCCCCTATGGGGAGGACATCATAAGTCTGGGAGATGGGACTTTTGATCCAGAGGTTCTACTAGATAAAAGTATAGTGGGAAATGAGCACTCTTTAGAGGGAGGAATAAAAGTAGTACAAAGCAGACCAGTACGTGTGGGGCTTTCTAGAGCTAGAGTTTAAGAGTAATGAACATGAGGGTCAGAATTTGAGTCACATATAAAATAGTTTCCTCACAAAAAGATCTTCCTCAAAGTAGGAAATTGTGGGTTTCCCATCACTGGATTCCTTCAAGCAGGAAGTGGGTGGCTAACTTGGGCATGCTGTAATTATGATTCTGTTCCAATTAGAGTGGCCTGAGAGCCAGCATGGTATAATGGACTGAATGCCAGAAAAGGAATCAGGAAGATCTGGCACATACTACCTGTGAGAACCTAGACACAAAATTTTATCACAAAGGAAATCTTCTAGAACTATGAATTATTATTGAGTTGCCAATCTGCTGCAGTGGAGGGAGTTTATAGACTAGGAATTACATACATAGAGGAAACAATGGATCTAAGCTACTATTCTTCCTTCTCCCAAACAATGGGTTAGACTGCAAAAATTCTTTTCTACTCAGAAGTTCTGTGAGGGTATAATCTATGACTTGGTGTCACTTTGCTTGAGGCTGGGGTACTCTATACCTGGAAGTTCTTTGTCCTGTAGGCTAGCTAAGATCTTCATAGATCATATGATCTAACTTCCATCATGAATCTGGAAAGACCTCATCTATCTCCCAAATGATACTATATAAATAAAATTCTCTATGCAAAGAAATTATTTGGTAGCATATTAGTTTGTGAGTTAAAATTTTCCCCAAATTCTTAGTATTTTCATCAATATATGCTTTCCACTCATTGATGCAGATTGTCACCCTTCTACACTTTGATAAATAAACTTCCATTAAGAATTTGAAACGATTGATTTAGCTCCTTCTATGTTCTATCTATTTTCTGTATGCACTTTTTGGATGGAATAGGACTTTTGTATAAGTAAATTCCCTATGCAAAGAAATTACTTGATAGCAAATTAGTTTCTGAGATAAAAATTTCTCTAAATCTCATAACTCAGAATTTTCATCAATATGTGCCCTGGCTCCATTTTTCAGATTGTAACCCTTCCATGTTTTCATAAATGGCTTCATGAGTTGCAACAAATAATCCCTTGGTGGTCTAGTCTTGGAGTTCCAATCAGGTATTTTCGTGTGCCTCTACTTTCTAGTTTAATATGACCTACAGAGCCTGTCTCCAGTTGAAGCTTCGAGCACAATGGCAGTGATCCAATATAACTGGTGTATATTTTAATCATGCATTATTGATCAATGTGCTTCCCTACTGTTTAAGGAGAAGTCTGTACACATGTGTGATTTGTTATTAGGTGCTATCTGCCTAGATGCATTATTACCAAATTTTAAAAACAAAAGGTTTATAAGAGATTAGTTAATCTTGTTGGAGAATCTAGGGAGAAAATATCTCTGGTATCCCAATTCACGTAAATACTATTGGGAGAAAGAAATGCAGACAGCTGTTACACTGCATAAGATCAGGCAGGGCTTTTGATTAGGAATCAAAATCAGGTCTTTGGGATCTATGTGACTTTGGGACCATCTTGATTAACCTGGCCTCTCTTCTGTCAAAAGGTCAGACTGAAGCATGTATCTATCCTAGCATAGGGCTAAAGCATAAAGAGCCACAGTTTAAAGCCAGGAAATAAACCTGACTTTCAAAATATGGAGGAACCAACAAGAGGAAATTATATTCTGCATCTGATTGCCACTAAAAGGAAGGAACTGATTTCTGGGGTAGAATGGATGATCAGAACCCTGGAAAGAAGGATTCACTCCTTCCTAGAGTTTATGATAACATATAACAAACAAACAAACAAACAAAACTGGACAGCATCTATGTGTGCCTTAGATTTTGGGAAAACAGATTGCAAAGGGTTCTGATTAAGGATAGTTAGGTTCTCATAGATTAAATTTCTACAAAGGTGGTCAGTCCACAAAGGATAAGAGACACTGAAAGATAAAATTCTGAAGACACAAAAGGAAATAATTCCAAATGAGAAGAAAAATGAGAGATGCTTAAGGAGACTTACGTGGATGCATAGCAAATTCAGCAACAAACTTAGATTTTAAAATGCAATGTACAGATGATGAAAGGATAGGTTCATGTATACTAAAGCTCAGGATGATCTGAGACCATAGGGAAGTAAAGGGCAAAAAATGTTTTTTTAAACTACAGTGGAAGAAAAAGGATAGGACCTCTGCTCCTGGAGGATAGAATGATGACAAAGGCAGCGAGGTGGTGTGCTGAAGCAATGTCAAAGTCAAATAGAAATGAGGGCAATACATAATATACTATAATAATCCATAAATAAGGATCACACTGCATGTTTTAAAATGTAATATCTGTTTTATTGTGTTTATATTTATTTTGTTAAAAAAAACAATTGTTTTGATCAGCACATTGGGGAATATTTTGGGAGGTATGTAGCTTATGGGCTATATGTATGACACTTCTTGTATAGTGGTTAGGGTATGGAACTTGGAATCAGGACTCAAACCTCAGTTTGAATTCTACCTCAGATACCCAGTAGCTATGTGAGCCTGGTCAAGTCATTAAGCTTCCCTTTGCTTTATTTTCAACATCTATTAAATGAGGGGTTGGACTCAATGATCTCCAAGGTCTGCCCTAAAGTTAAGATTCTATGGTAACTGACAATGGAAAGAATCCAGAGCTGTTCAATTCACATTTTGCTTCTGCTTGCTACACAAGATTGGAAAATGATTTTTGCACTGAAAATGATGGAGAAAAATGGCTAATTACAAATTAATATTCAAGATAATCGAGGAGATTGAAAGAGAATAGCTCATTTCCTTTGATGAATTCAAATCACCTGGCCCAGATGAAATAAATCTGGTACTGTAAGATTTGGCTGATGTTATTTGAGAGCCATTCTCAGTGATATTTGAAAGGTCATGGGAATGGGAGACATACCATAGGATTGGCAAAAGGCAAATATTGTCCTAATTTTCAAAAAAAGGTAAGAGTTTGCAATTGAAAGGCAAATGACCTTGATTTTGATTCCTGGGAAATTCTAGACAGAATCATTAACAAGGTGGTTAGAGAATTTCTAGAAGAGGAAACAGTAATTTAACAAAAGCCAGCATAGCTTCATCCAAAACACATCATGACAGACTAATCTCTTCTTTTTTTGATGGTATGAACAAATAGGCATCCCAAGAATCTGTGCTTTTTCCTTTGAGGCTTAACATTTTTACCAATGACTTGGGTGAAAATATAGATGATGTATTTATCAAATTAGTAGAAAATACCAAATTTGGAGGTATGTTGAACAAATTGGATACTAATAATAATAATGATAATAGCTAGCATTACATAGCGCTTATTTTGTACTACTCATTAATGCCAACAACAATCCTGGGAGATGATTGCTATTATTATTGTCATCTTCATGTTATGGTTGCAGAAATGGAGAGAGACTATGTGACTTGCCCAGAGTTTCACAGCTTATAATTGTCTGAGGCCATATTTGAACTCGGGTCTTCTCAACTCCAGATCCACGCTTTTACCCAGTGAGCTATCTAGTTGCCCAGATGATAGAGGCAAGTTCCAAAAAGATATTGATATACTAGAACATTGTGTTGAATTTTTTGAAAAAATACTAAATAGAGATAAATGTATTATCTTATACTTTGTTTCAAGAAATCAACTTCAAAAGTATACGGTATCTAGACGGCTTAGTGAATTGAGAGCCAGGCCCAGAGGTGTAAGGTCCTGGGTTCAAATTTTGACCTCAGATACACCCTAGGTGTGTGACCATGGGCAAGTCACTTAACCCCCATTGCCAAGACCTTACTACTCTTCTGTCTTGTAACTAATACACAGTATTGATTCTAAGACAGAAGGTAAGGGTTTAAAAAATATGAGATGGGAGAAGCATGGTTTCAAATCAATTTGACTGAAAAGATCTGGAGTGCACTTCAAATTGGATGTGAATGAGCAATATGATGTGGCAGCCAAGAAGCTAATACTGAGAAGCATAGCTTCCAAGCAGAAGCTGGGGGAGATGGGGCTGTTAGTTCTATAGTCTGTTCTGGTCAGACCACATTTAGAATGTTATGTTTAAGTCATGGTACTCTAGTTTAAGGATACTGAGAAGCTGACAATCACCCAGAGATTGGGCATCAGTGTGAGGAAGAGCCATGCATTCATGCCACATAAGAATCATTTAGAAAAACTGGGATTATTTCATCTGAAGAAGAGAATACTGTGGGGGGTGGTAGTAATAAGACAGTAGTCTTCAAATATAAGGATAACTGACAGGTAGAAGATAGATTAGATTTATTCTGTTTAGAATAAAGGAGAGAACCAGGAATAAGGGGTTAGAAGTTGCAAAGAGGCAAATTTTGTTTTGATGTCAGAAAGAGCTTCCAAATTAGACTTATCCAAGGAATGACTTCTTTCCTGAGGAGGCAGATGCCTCACATTAGAAGTCTTCATGCATAGGCTAGGTGGTCTCCAGTTGGCATATATATTTGGGGGTATGGGTTGGACCACTGAAGTCTCTTCCAATTCAAATTCTGTAATTCTGTCAAGGGTTCTATGACAATTAAGTGTAAGTATTCTAAAACCTTTGACCCAAGCACACCCATGAGAAGCAGGAAGGGCTTAAGCTTGTCAAGCATACAGCTTTTGCTTACCTTGCAAGGCAGAGTCATCAATGCTTCATCCTTTGGGGGTACTATATGTCTAAAAGCCCAAGAAGATTGCAGCGCAGCCCAATTTATGAGAACTTCCTCAGGGACAAATACAATACAAGGGAATACAAGCATAGACGCACATGGAAAGTCACCGAGGCGACCAGACTCCCTAGAGCAGCATTGCTTTTCCATTAAAAAGGTCTCACCTGGAGTGTTTGCCCTCTCTCTTGTCAACATATTTGGCTCTATAGCCACAATATAAGGGCCAGTTGAAGAGATACCAGCCAAAGGCCTTGGCTATTTTTGCTTTTAAAAGTTACAAGGAAACATCAAAGAGGGGATTGATGCTTTCCTTAGGTTAAATACCTGTTCTCACCACTCAGTTGCCCTGTTTCCCTAATTGTGATAAAAGGTCACTCAGTGTGCATTTATTAAATGCCGACTATGTGCCAGACAACATGCTGATTTCTGGAGAAACAAAGAAAGGCAAAAAATAGCTTGTGCCCCGAAGAAGCTCACAATCTAATGGAAGAGGTAAAACACAAACAACAACTTACAGTCAAGCTATATACAAAACAAATAGGAAATAATCAAATGAAGGAAGGCACTAGAATTAAGAGTCTGGGAAGGGCTTTCTGTAGAAGGTGGGATTTTAGCTGGTTCTTGAAGGAATTCTTAGATCACTATTGTTCAGCATGCTGTTTGAGCCTAGCCACAGTAAGAAGTCCTATCAGAAGCACGTTGTCACTCATCAAGTATTGTGTCCTTTATACCCAGTAAATGATTCTGAGCTCACAGATGGGTACATCTAAAAATTCATCCAATTAAACTACTAATCCTCAGGGAGATCACTCCTGTCCACTGAGGAAGACTGTAGTCTCAGTACTATTTCCTGCACTTGAGTTGAGGTAGGAGCATATTAGTCATAGCTTCTGTATGAGATAAGGGTTGGGCTGACTTTTCTCTAAACTCTGTTTTAATGCTAACCTTCCACAGCACAATGATCCTGGTCCCCCCCACCAAATCCTGTTTGTGCAGTTCATAAATCATAAATGCTTCAAGGTTATTCCCTCAAACTAAATTTCCCAAACCCATAGAATATATGCTATGGAACATTAAAACTGGTAAGACTCCTAGAAATATCACTTTATAGATGGGGAAACTAAAGTTCATAGAAGAGATATGACTTATGAAAAGCCTTTCATTTAGCTAGTTATATAGATAGACAGACCATTTATTAATAATTTATTATGTGCCAAGTATTGCAATCAGTGCTGGGGATACAAATACAAGATGACAAGGCAGTGTCTGCCCTAAAGGAGCTTACATTTTAATAGAGGAAGTTATCACATAAAGAAAACTTGGAAAGAGAAGGGGAGGAGATGTGTCCTTTGTGGTGAAAATGTGGCAGGTCCTCTTCTCCTCCTCAGAATGAGAATAGCAGAGAGTTTATATGTGAGCAAAGTGAAGCTTAGCTGAGGACCTTCCTAAAGTGGTGATCCCAGAGAAGGAGTCACCAATGAAAAGAGGAGGGCACCAGAGTGGAGGTGTCTCAGAGGGATAATGCAGCATATAAGGAGAGAGAAAATTCCAGAGATTCAAATTCTGGCCTCTTGCCATATGGGCTCAATGCCTTTATTACTTCATGTACTATATAAGAAAGTGAAAGTAGTACTTAAAGTGATAAAATTTAGGTCACATGACTGTTAAAATCCAAACTACCCGTAAGTTCAAAGCAGGCTAGGACAAAGAACTTCAAGGTAGAAAGCACACAACCCTCAAGGAAATTGATCATGATATCACATATATGTTTGCATAGAAGCAGTGATTAAGGATCTCAGAAGCCATCTAGTATAACCCATGTGTGGCAGAGGAGGAGAGGAGTTAGATCTTCTTTTTAATTTATGTAAGGAACTCAGGGCAACAACATTCCCTCCACTGGTATAATTCACCAGAAAGATGAAATCAGACAATTTGATTGGATCTCAACAAAACCACATAGAAGGAATCTGTAACATCAATGATATGTTTTCATAGCACGAGTATGTTTAAGATATCTCAAAGATGGTAATATTCTAGAAGATTAGAAAATACCAGGAGTGCTATTATTACCTCAAATTCTGACCAAACTCATTGGCAACTTATAAACACATAGCTACTTTTCATCTCTAAAACATATTTGTGGTTATGATCTATTCAAAGGTATCCTTTATCAAAATATGGGAAAAGGTCTTCATGATTATTTTTGACATTAAACCATCTTCACAATCATACAATTGATTGTTTTAGAGGGATCAATTTTATTTGTGATTTGGCAGTTATAAGGAGGGAAGAGTCTTATTATAGTTGATATAAGGCCAGGCTCAGAGTTAGGAATACCTGGGTTCAAGAGAATTCACAAAGAGGTTAAGTAACTTGCTGAGGGTCGTAATTCAGTATATGTTAGAAACAGGATTGAATCCAAATCTTCCTAGGTCTGAGGTCAGTTCTCTATTCTCTATGCCATGCTGCTTCAAGATTTTCCAGATGTTCCTATTTTCATGTGACAGTATATTGATTTTGTTGAGATCTTAAACATTTATAGGACCTCTTTAATAAGACCATAGCCCCTCAATAAAGGTCAACTAAGCAATTCCCATAAGGAGAACCACATGAGTAAAATTTCATATTGCCTAGATAATAATATATAGTTGGGTAAATATTCCATTGAGTTTGAATATCAGTACAATGGATGATTAAAGTAGAAGAGAAGAGTGGGTTGGATCACATTAGGGAAATTGTGCAATGCTTTTAATGATTACAAGTTGCCCAAAGTCACAAAATCCATATTTTCAATATAATTTTTTACTAGTGGTGTAAGCATCTGTGAATCATGAATGATAAGAATATCAGGAGAATAAAAACTGTAGGTGACTCAAGAAGCAACAGAAAGATGTATAGTGTGTATAAGTAGGCTGTAGCACGGACCCAAAGGTGACTCAAATGTGAGAAGTCTATGGTAGGAAAAGAAGATGATTTGGTTATATATAGAGAAGGGGATAGAAATAGACAATCTGAATGGTTCACTGCTATCCATCTCTCACTCCAGGTCACCAACCCATAATATGGCCAGTAAAACCCACATATTATTATTATTTATTATTATTCCTATTGACTCCCAGAGGAGCATAGGGCCGCAACCATCTCACGCCAACGGACTCTGTTCTGGGCAACTTCCCCCAACTGGGCCCATGTCACTCCGACGGTCCCTGTCTCATTCTCGGCATATCTCCGACAGGTCTGCCATCTGATGTCCAAGATGTGACGCAGGCACCCGTCAACAAAGACCTGGAGTTTGTTGGCTTTTGCCAGCACGTGTCATGGACTCTGTTGGAGAGCAATCTTTCAGACTAGGCGATGGTTGGTTTTGTTGGTTTAATGAGGTTGCAGTTTCTTTAGCAAGTAAGATTTTTACGGGGTGAGGTTACTAGCCTCGCGCCCAACCCTCCTCCTTTTTCAGCCGGGCTTGGGACCGTCCTTGGCAGAGTTAAAACCCACATAAAGTTAAAACCCACATAAAGACCAGTAAAATCTCATAAGGAAATCTCATCCTTTTGGACACATAAAAAGCAGGAAACACCTATTACAAACAAGTCATGACAGAACTTGTTAACAGATTGGATTTGGGGAGTGAAGGAGAGAGAGAAGAGCCTGTGACAATTTTGAGGATCAACTTTGTTGACTAGGAGAATGGGGTCACTCTCATCAAGATCAGGGAAGTTTGGTAGATAATGTGTTCATTCTTTTGGATGTTGAGTTTGAGATGATGCCAGAGTGGCTATTTTGCTTAAGCAACAACAGCTGTGGAGTAGGAAAATTGTGATTTTTCTATGCAGTTCAGGTGTTGAAATGAATGGAATCAGCACCATGGCCAGAGCTCCTGGGACTTTTGAATTGCTCTCTCTCTCTCTCTCTCTCTCTCTCTCTCTCTCTCTCTCTCTCTCTCTCTCTCTCT
>NC_058131.1:315340679-315358946 GCF_016433145.1 Gracilinanus agilis
TGTCTGTCTGTCTGTCTGTCTGTCTGTCTCTCTCTCTGTCTCTCTCTCTATATATCTGTCTCTCCCTGTCTCTCTCTTCCTCCTATTCTCCCATTTATGCTCTTCCTCCTCTTGCTTTCCTCTCTAATTTTCTCTCCCTTTCCTTTCCCTTTTCTCTCCCTCTATCTCCATCTATATACTTTCCCCCTTTTTGAGAATTTTGATTCCATCATTCATCTCTATCTGTAAGGGTCTTTCATCATTATCAAAGGAAACATACTTGTACCATCTAGCATTTTTTAAGTTCAGTTTTTGAACCCAAGTATAGAACTTTTTTTTTTCATCTGGGTCATGATTTGCTGCAGGAAACGTCCTATGAGAAAACTATCAATGCAGATTGGCAGCTAGTGGAGAATAAAATGTGCTTATGGTATTCTTCCAACCTGCAAATCTTTTAACCCTATAAAAATAAGAAAATTAAGTTAATCTAGTATGACATTCTTCATAACATCATATCTTTGTGATCACCTCTCCTTTTTGTAGACATTTTCTAACCATCCTTCAAATGATACATTACAGAATTTTCCCAGAAATCTCAGTTAATCCTATTGTTTTATAAGGGTTTCAAAAGTGCTCTGAGATATTGAAAGGTTAAGTGATTTGCCCATGATGGAACAGTCAAGGACTGAAATTCTTGTCTAAACTTCTCTATTGCATCATCATTCTCCAGGTTATATAGACTCAAAACTTTGGTGTTATCCTTAATTCTTTACTTTCACTTGTCCCATACATTCAGTTGATTACCAAATATTATTTCTACTTTCATGACATATCTTATCAACATCTCTTCTCTTCACTCACATAGCCCCAACCTAGTTCAAATTTTCAACATTTGGATTATTGAATAACCTGTTGCTTTACAATCCATTCTCTGCTTATCTAACAAAGTGTTTTTCCTCAAGTGTAGGTCTGCCAACATAAGTCTCTGACTCCTTCTTATGAACTCCAGCATCACCCTATTAACCTCAGGAAAAGATAAAATTGTCTGATATTTAAAGCTATTCAGAACCAGGTCCCTTCTTTCCTTTCCTATATTCTTATGCTCTGCCTCTTTTCCTATCACATATACTCTACATTCACTGTCTTACTTGCTCGTTGCTGAAAACACTCAATCACCTGTCTCTGTGCCTTTGAATTGATTGTTTCCCATTCCTGTATATATCTCCTTCACCTTTCCTCTTCGTTTTTTAGTTTCCTTCAAGACTCAGCTCAAATCCCATTTTCTACAGTAGATCTTTTTTTACTCTCCCCCACAAATTCCTGTCCTCCAAGATTCTAAAGCTCTGAGATTACCTTGCATCTACTTTGTAGATGTATCTTGTATTACTTGGTTATTTACATGTCGCCCCTTTCATTTAGAATATGCATTTCTTGAGAGCAAGAACTGTTTCTCTCTTTTTGTTGTATCCTTATCATTTAGTGCAGGGTCTATCACTTAACAAAATTGATTGACTAGATAACCCAGGACTTCTTGTATTTAAGGTTGGCTCTATAACTGATATCCCAAGCTACTTCTCAATACTTTATACCTTCCCCTATTAAATTTAATCTTATTAGATTTGTGTAAATATTCTTTTTGTATCTTCTTTCTGTCACTGAATGTTAGGTATTTCTCTTAATTCTGAGCCATGTGAAAATTGTATAAGCTTGCCATCAATGCCAACATTGAAATAATTTATAAAAATTCAAATAACATTGAACCAAGTACAGAAATAAATATACTTTCACTTTAAAATAAAAGTATTAATGATTATTCATTGGATTCAGACTTGCATCCAGTTCTAAATCCAGCTAACTGCTTTACTGTTGTTGAATCCGTATGTCTCCATCTTATTCACATGGATAGCATGAGATACTTTGTCTCTGCTTTCTATGTGTTACAGGCTAGAACTTGCAAATGTTTGAATTTCAGGTATTGGGAAGATGCAATGACTGATGCAACAGAAGCAAGGCATCAGAAAACAATGGATTCCCCTTAGCTCTCAAAAGCTGAGTGTAAAACAAGAGGCAGGTATACATGTTGATGGTTCCAGTACAGTCTTGGGTCCTATTTATTTGAGTGCCAAGAACTTCCTATGTCTTTTTACTCTACAAGGAGATGATTCTAATGGTATCAAACATGGCCCTCATGGAGTAGAAAATCTCCCCATTGGAAAAGGTGGGAGTATGCTTTATGGGATGTTTTTATATGCTAATGTAAATGCCAGGGATCATATCACCAGTGCAAAGCCATCTTTTATTTGTAAAACAAAGAAACCTGTGTTCTCTAGCTGCTTATGTAGCAAGGCCTACTCTCCAGGAACATCCCCTAATTTCCATGTGGCTTGTAATTCTACCTGCCCTAAAGCCTAGAGACTTCACTACTGAAATTCTTTCTAGATCCATGGCATCCTGTTGATCTATGAACCTTTAGGAGTTTTCAAATTCCACTCTCCTTTTTTTTTGAAAATTAGCACTACATTTGCCTTTTTTTTCCTTTATAACCTTTTCTATTCTTCATTATCTTTCAAACATCATTGAGTTTGGCTATCCTTTGGCATTCTTTGCTTGGGATGTGGCTCCACAACAACATTCTTTAGATTGGGATGTAGCTTACTTGGATTGTGTTTTGAACTCATTAAAGGAACTCTCTTACTACCTTCCTATTTACCTGGGGTCTCAACTTCCTATTGAGAAAACATTTTGTTGTGACCCTTTTAGTCCAGAATTTATTCTTCTTTGTAGATCAGATAGGAGAAAATAAGAATTTAAAGTTCCTCTTTTTCTGCATCATCAGTTATCAACATCCTGTTTACCCTTAGTAATGTTTTTTCCCTTATTTACTCCAATACAATTCTTCCCACTTTGTCATCCTTAGCATTTCTTTCTATTTTCAACCCATTTCTGCCTTTAATTCTTCTGAGACTATTCTTACAAGATGGTACTACACTTTTGTATTTATCTTAGTTACTCTCATTACTCTCTTCTTTTGTATGTCTTTTAAAAATCCAAGTTTGTCAACAAGTTCCCTATACCTCAATTAGTCAATAAACATTTATTTATTAAGTACCTCCTATGTTCCAAAGACACTGTGCTAAGCACTGGGGATACAAAGGAAAACAAAGACAATTCCTGCCTTCAAGGAGCTTATACTCTAATGATGAAAGACCACACAAAAGGAAGTTGAAAAGTGGAGGTAGGAGAGAGAAGGTACTGATATAGGGGCATGATATGTAGTTGGTAGGAAATGAGGAGAAAAAACCTCTACAGAGTGTCCTCCTGAAACAGAGGCTCTGAATATGTCCCTGTCCTCCAATCAGAGGGGCCGAAGGGGGGGGGGGAATTGGGAAGAAGGTACTGATAATATGTGAGTACCATACCAGACATATTAAATCTTTGGGGAGTGATGAGATTCTCTATTGATAATTTACCTGGGGGAAGGAATGCATGATGGGGAATTACAAAGAAATCCAAAAGCCATGTATTGACAGAAACTGGGGGAAAGATTGTACTAACTCCCTTCCCTAAATAAACATCAATATCTATAGACAACTTTTTCCTTCTCTTGGGAATTGTTTCTCTTTGTGTCTTTGGAAAGTTTATTTAACAATTTTTATTTTATTTTTTGTTTTGTTTTACTAAACAATCATATCCCATTATACTACACATCCTCCTGATAAAATTCTCCTTGGTAACAAATAAAAACTATCAAGCAAATCAAGGAAATTCTTCTTTGGTCACATATGCAACATACTGCATCTGAAGACACTACTTACTCTCTGCTAAGTTTCATCTGTTCTATGAAACCAGTATTATTCAAATTCTAAAATAAATTCACTAAATTCAAATACATTAACATTGTTTTCATTTATGTTATTGTGGTCATTGTATGTATCTTTCTCCTAGTTCTGTTTTTTTATTTTTGCTCTGTATCACTTCATGTACATTTCTATGACTAGGTAGTTTATTAATTTAGTTCCCTGATCATTTTGATGAGCTTACAAGGAAGTAAACTTTGTTTGGAACTTAACACACACACACACACACACACACACACACACACACACACACTCCTTTGGAGGAGCGTGGTTGATCCTTTGATGACTTTGGAAATTTCTCTTATTGGAGATAATTTGTTTGGCTTAATATGGATCCGACATTTTAAGAAGAGCCATCTATTTGCTCTGGATCAGTGGTTCCCAAACTTTTTTGGCCTACTGCCCCCTTTCCAGAAAAAATATTACTTAGCCCCCTGGAAATTAATTTTTTTAAAATTTTAATAGCAATGAATAGGAAAGATAAATGCACCTGTGGCCATCACCACCTTCCTGGATCGCTGCAGCACCCACCAGGGGGCAGTAGCACCCACTTTGGGAATCACTGCTCTGGATGATAAAAGGGAGACAGAAGACGGTTTTAGTCCTTTTGCCTTTCAGAAGAACTGAAAGTGGTACTTCCCAAGGAGCCATTAATGACTTCCTTTGGGACAGGGTACATAGGAGCCATGTGGCAGGGGTGGACAGATAAACCTCATGGGCAAATATCCAGAGCAGCTTCCTGACCCAAAAGACAGGAGCACTCAGAGCAGTAGTGGAATATCAAATGTCTGGATCCGGGACTAGAGAGAAGATAGAAGAGACAAGAGTCAACTGAGTGGCAGCTAGAAACACTGCCTGGGTGTTTAAAATGTCCTGAAACCCAAATTGTAGAGTATGTTGAGAGTTTGTCCTCAGATGCTGGCTCTTTGTCAATCTCCAGATTAGAAAATTCAAGAATCCAGTCTTCTTTCAGAGAAAGCGAAGATCCCAATCCTTCCTGGGTACATCCAATCCTGTAATTTGGGCTTCTTTCAGAGAAAAAAGGTTTTTGTTGCCTCTCTAGTTACCCCAAGTTTGATAGTCTAGGAATTCATTCCTCTCTTGAGAAAAGAGAATTCCTGGATACAGTTATGCTTTTGTAGAAAAAAGAGAATTGTTCATATGGTCACGGAAAATGGAAGTGTGGCAGAGAACTAAAACCAAGATATGGTACCTGATCATTGCACTCTGGTATTACTATAAGTTACTTAGATGGCTTAAGTCTTACGGGAAAGGAACATGCCAACAATTTAGCAGCCTTATGTATGTTTCAATTCCAAGAGTCTCCATTATATCAGAGTTGTAGAATAAGGTTAGATTCCTTCACAGATCTCTGTATGGTGAAAATGAGACTAATGGTATTACCAATCTAGAAACTCCAAATTCATTTCCCTTATTAGGGGAACCCAAACTGTGGAATGGCAAGATGAGTCTGGAAGACTAGGATTCCTCTGGGAATTGGGACTCATCAAATAAGGAGACTTGTGTTAACTGTTTATGGGTTATTGTGAGTTCTTTGAATTTTTAATTGCATTGTTGTAGACTATTAAGAATCTTTACATGTTTTGCATTTCCTATGATAGTTTTGGAATATTCCATTCTTGAGATCTTCTCCAAACTATTAGACTGGGGGCAGCTAGGTGACTCAGTGGATAAAGAGCCAGGCCTGGAGATAGAAGGTCCTAGGTTCAAATCTGGCCTGAGATACTTCCTAGTTGTGTGATCCTGGGTAAGTCGCTTAATCCCAATTACCCTACTCTTCTGCCTTGGAAATACTTAAAATTGATTCTAAGACAAAAAGTAAGGGGTTAAAAAACACTGGTAGATTCACGCCCTCTGTAAATATTAAACCATGAGTTCTCTCTTTGGATCCCTTGAAGTCTACTTTCCCTAAAATTTAGAGCACATATTATACTATGCCTACTTTTTCTCTTCTTTGCTCTCACAAATCCTAAAATGGAAAGTTATTCCTTGCCCTTATCCCTACAGATTACCATCATTTCTACATTCTTATTGGTAAGAATCAGGTCCAGAGTAGCAATTCCTTCCTGATTGCTTCCTTCACATTATGAAGGATAAAGTTGTTATTAAAGCAAGTCAAGGAACTATTAACTATTCTAACTTTAGCAGAGTGGAGGAGTGTTCCAATCTATATAAATAGATTATAAGTTTCTTGAGCTCAAGGACTATGTCATTTCCCCCTCTTTATATTCCCAGCCCGGTGTTTTGCAAGGAATAAGTACTTAATGATTATTTGTTGAACTGAACTGAATGGAATTTTGTTGACAAGGATACATGCAACTAAACCCATCTTCCAAAAATTCAGGGCCATGTCCCTCAGCTAATAAAGGTTCAGTTTCCAATATATCCTAATAAACAGCCTACACACAGATGTAGAAATTATTTTCTTTCCATGTTTGCTTCATGGGAATGAGCTACCTAGCAAGTTAATGATTAGTGAGAAGCAGATTTCAAAGATCTAATCTCCCTGACCATTGCAAGTGAATGAGGAATGTCCATTGAGCTCCAGAAGCCTCAGTAAAGTGAGAAGCCTGATTAACACCTCTTTGGTCTATAATACTTCTGAGCATGAGACTTGGAGTGAAATATGAAGCAAGATTATGGGCTTCAGAATTGCAGGGTAAGAATAAGTCTTACCAGGATAAGGCACCATTCTTATTTGGGACCAGAGCAGGATGACTAAATGTAGAGCTACTGGTATCCCCAGGGTCATGACTGGCTGAATTTAGGAGGTTAAAGAGAGTAGATGTCTTAGCACCTGCCCAATGTGGGCTGTGTACATTTTTTTATTCAAGGCAGTTCAGTTCATTACTATTCAAATTCAGTACCATTAGCTTCAATAAACATTTATGAAGGTTCTACTGTGTTCAAGACACTTTTCAGCACCTGAAATGTAGAAGCAAAAATTATAATTCCTACCTTGAAGGGACTTATACAATAGGTGAAACATGTCATATACATAAATATGAGGTAAATTAGAATATGATGGAGCAAAAAGTAGAAGCAGACAAGGTGCACCAGCAAAATGAAGATGGCATAAGTCACTTTCAGATGAATTTCAAATAAGTCAGATTTCAGAGAACTGGGAATAGTTTCTAGGAGGAATTGGCCCCAATCTGAGACTTGAGGAAAGGTTTTCAGTCTGTAGAGATGTGGTTGATATGCATTAAAGCAAGGTGTAAACTTTGAAAATTCAGGGAAGTGGGAAGAAATCAAACAAAATTGGGTAACAACATAGAATCTGTGAAGATGAGTGTAAAATAAGGCTTTAAATGACCAGTGTTTATACTTATCCTTTTGGCAACAAGAGATTACTAAAGATTTTTGAATGGGGAGCAGCATGATCAGATGTGTACTTTAGGAATATTATTTTGGCAGCTCTAAATGTGAGAGATGGATTGGAGGTAGAACATTTTACACAAAAAGATGACTTTCCTTGCTTTTGTTTGAACTAATGTATACTTTCTCCTTGTGAATGAATCTCATCAATCAATCAACAAATATTATGCACAAATAATATGTACTACAGCATTGATCTTTTTGCTAGGCTGCTGGAGACACAAATACAAAGAAGAGAACAATTCCTGTTCTCAAGAGGCTCATGGTCTAGAAAAATAAGCACTAAACCCAGATGGTATGTTGACTGAAGAGCAAAATGGTAAGAAGGTCTGGGGTGTTCAAGTCAGGACATCTTAGAATAATGGCCACAAATGAGCAAAGACGATGGTAGTGGCAGCAGATAGGGACCAAGGTGATTAGAAATTGGGGTGTGGCAGGTCTCTGAAGATAAAGAACCTAGTTTGTGCAGTGATGTGGCAGGTCAGAAGCTCTAGGAATATGAAAGCTTCAGAAGACTGAGTGGGGGTGGGACACATGATCCTCTTTTGCCTAAAGTGCCTCTTGTTGTTGTAGTAAATAGGTACCATGGATAGCACTCTAGATTAGGAGTTATAAACATCTCTAGGTTCAGTTCCACTTCTAATAACTGAGTATCTGTGTGACTATAAACAAGTCACTTAATTTCTCTGAAAATCAGTTTTTTATTTCTAAATACATAAATTTCAGAAATAGCTGTGATATCTACTTCATAGCATTATTCTTGGACTCATAAGATGTGTTAAGCATTTTACTGTGTTTAAACCATTTAATATATGCGAACTATTATTAATAAAATGGCCCATTTTGGGCAAGGGACATGAATGGGCAATTTTCAGATAAAGAAATCAAAACTATCAATTAGCACATGAAAAAGTATTCTAAGTCTCTTATAATTAGAGAAATGCAAATCAAAACAACTCTGAGGCACCATTGTACACCTAGCAGAGTGGCCAATATGACAGTAAAGGAAAGTAATAAATGTTGGAGGGGATGTGGAAAAATCACTAATACACTACTGGTGGAGTTGTGAATTGATCCAACCATTCTGGAAGACAATTTGGAACTATGCCCAAAGGGTTTTAAAAGACTGCCTGCCCTTTGATCCAGCCATACCACTGCTGACTTTATGCCCCAAAGTGATAATAAAGAAAAAGACTTGTACAAAAATATTCATAGCCATGCTCTTTGTGGTGGCAAACAACTGGAAATAAAGGGATGTCCATTGATTGGGGAATGGCTAAACAAACTGTGATATCTGATGGTGATGGAATACTATTGTGCTGAAAGGAATGATGGACCAGAGGAATTCCATGTGACCTGGAAAGACCTCCAGGAATTGATGCAGAGCAAAAAGAGCAGTCCAAGGAGAACATTGTACACAGAGACTGATACACTGTGGTAAAAATGAATGTAATGGACTTCTCTACTAGCAGCAATACAAAGACCTGGGACAATTGTGAGAGACTTCTGAGAAAGAATGCTATCTACATCCAGAAAAAGAACTGTGGGAGTAGAAACACAGAAGAAAAACAACTGCTTGATCACATGGGTTGATGGGGGTATGTTTGGGGATGTTAACTTTAAATGATCACTCTATTGCAAATAAAACTAATAATATGGAAATAGGTTTTGAACAATGATACATGTAAAACCCAGTGGAATTGCTCGTTGGCTCTGGGAGGGGAGAGTAATAAGGGGAGGGAAAGAACATGAATCATGTAACCATGGAAAAATATTCTAAATTAATTAATTAAATAAAGAAATTGGAATAAACAAACAAATAAATAAAATAGCCCATTTTTTCCCATATTAGAAGATGTCATAGCAGTTCACACTTCAGGCCTGCATTTAAGTCACCAAGCTGAATCACAAGCATTTATTAAGCCCCTATGTGCCAAACTCTGTAATAATCACTGGAAAGAAGAAAGACAAAACAAAACAAATCCAAAATCCAGTCCCTGCTCTCAAGGAGCTCACAATCTAAAGTGAGATATCATGAAAACTATGTACAATTATGTACAAATATATAATATGTATTTATGCATATATCTGCAATAAGTATGTCACATATACATGCATAGGCATATAATCTATATACATTTATCATATGAGTACACATACATGTGTGCACCTACACACAGATATATGTATATATATAATAAATTGGAAATAATTTCAGAAGGAAGATAATTAGCATTAAAATGAACTGAGAATGTTTTTTTGAAGAAGAGATTTTTAGAAAGGACCTAAAGGAAGCCAGAGATACCAGACTATAGAGGTGGAGGGGGAGAGAATTCCAGCTGGGACAGCCAGCTGTCATTAGTTCACAGGTATATGGAGAAGAGTAAGGTACAAAAAGCCAGGTTATGAAGAGCTTTAAAAAGATTTCTTATTTGATCCTGGAGGTTACAGGGAGTTACTAGAGTTTATTAGAGTTGGGATGTGGCCTGGTCAGACCTGGGCTTTAAGAAGATTAATTTGATAGCCGAATGGAAGATGGACTGGAGTAGGGAGAGTCTCTTTCACATCTTTGGATTTCTGGATCATGTTATCCCTTGCAAAGATCTGATCTACAACTTATGTCCTGGTTTTGAAAAAGCCACATCAAGCCCTACGGGCTATTTCAAGTAAAAATTAACTTCTCTTCCACTTGTGGTCCATAAACATATGGACAGAAATATTCAATTGCATTTTTAAGTAGTACTTTTAGCTCCCATTCCACCATTCATTCATTTTGTTATAATCTGTAATGACTGTGTTCAGAATTTTGAAGGTTATAGCACAATCAAATAGTTGTTTGAGGACCATGGAATGACTCCATAAGGACTGTTGGAGGTCATACCTGACTGAAAGGTAGAGTTTTTTTAGTTTCTCATCTTTTAGAGATGAGTCATTAGATATAAAGGAGCTCTATTTTTAGGCAGAAAAGTCAGATGGAAGCTGAATGTAATCAGATGAAGAATGAAACAATCCAGGAACCATCTAAAGAAAGAAACTGGCAATGGATATTGCCCTTTACTATTTGAAAGAAGAAGAACAGTGGGGGCAGCTGGGTGACTCAGTGGATTGAGAGCCAGGTCTAGAGATGGAAGGTCCTAGTTTCAAATCTAGCCTCAGACACTTCCTAGCTGTGTGACCCTGGGCAAGTCACTTAAGTAGAACAGTGGAGAATTAGAAAACAACAGAAGTTGTTTAGGGCTCAATGCCCTTATGACACCCCCTCCCTTCCTCTCTCAGCTAAAGGATCTTGCCTCACATATTTCACCAAATAAGTGAGGTCATTCACTGAGAGCTTCCTTTCCTTCTTATTTCTCATCACTCAAATGTCTTCCCTTACCATCTCTTCCTACACTTGTACCTTACATGAAGAGGGGACCCTTCTTGCCAAGTTCTCCTAAAAACTCAATCCCATTCCACACTTTCTTCTCCAGTATATTACCATTCCCGACACTCATACTAATCTTCAATGTCTCCTGGCTGCTTCTCTGCTATATACAATCACATTCATGCCTTCCATCCTTAAAAACACCCTCACTTGATTTAAACATGGCTGCCAGCTATCATCTTATATTTCGTCTCCCTTTTGTGGGCAAACTATCTGAGAAAGCCATCTACAATCGGGGTTCCACATCCCTTCTTCTCACTCTTCTGAACCCTCTTCTGTATGTCTTCTGACTTTATTGCTCAACCAAACTTGTCTCTTAATTGACAAATCTGATGATATTTTAATAATCCTTATCCTTCTAGACCTCTTTACAGATATTAACATTGTTCATCACTCCTTTCTAGGGTTTTGTGACCTCCTGTTCTCCTCCTATATGTCTAACTACTCTTGCATATTCTTGGATGTCTCATCTTTCAGGTCAAGCCCATTAATTGGCATGTCTCTCCAGGATTCTCCCCTAGGTCCTCTTCTCTTTTCCCTCTACACTATTTCACTTAGTGATCTCCCAAAGGTTCAATTATCATCTTTGGCCAGATGATTTTCAGGTCTAATTTATCTCAAACTAGTCTCTTTCCTGACCTGTAGTTTCACATTATCAGTTATCTAGTGGACATTTTGAACTGGATGTCTCATAGGAATGTCAAATTCAAAACTTCTAAGACAGAAGTCGTTATCTTCCTCCACACCTACCCACATCCTCCTATATTCTGAACTTCCATAATACCATTAAGGGCATCACTATCTTCTCAGTTGTGCAAGCTCCCCAGCCTTGACATCATCCTCAACTCCCATACCTTACCTCCCTTCACATATCTACTCTGTTGCCCAATCTTATTGATTCTACCCTGGAAATATCTACAGTGGAGTCCCCTTCTCTCCACTCCCACAGCTACTAGACCTTCTGGACTTTGTGCCTAGACTATTACAACACCCTGTTGCCTAGTTTCTGCTTCAGAAATCTCACTACAATCCATCCTTCAATCAGCTACCAGGATGATCTTCCTAAGGCACAGGTGTGACCATGTCATTTCCTTATTCAATAAATTCTGCTGAATTCCCATTACCTCCAGGGTCAATTATAAAATCCCTTTGTTTGGGCTTTAATACCTTCACAATCTAGTCCTCTCCACCATTCTAGTTTTCTCATACTTTATTCCCCTCCACATTCTCTACAATTCAGAGATACTGGCTAGTCCTCACAGGTGACATTCCATTTCTGGATATCCGTTTCCACTGACTATTGTCTCTCTTTGCAACTGCCTTATGGATTCCTTGTTTTCCTTCAGTACTCAGCTCAAGCTCAACCTTCTGCAAGCATCTTCCCCATCACCATCTTTCCTCCCTCCTCACTGTTGTGGCTTTTTTTCTCTGAGATTACCAACCTTTTACACAATATATATCTTGTATGTACATAGTTATTTTCACATTGTCTCCCCTATCAGATGGTGAGCTCTTTGGGGAGCAAGGACGTTTTGGCCTTCCTTTTTCATCTCCAATACTTATTGCAAATACGTAGGAGGTATTTAATAATTGTTTGTTGACTGACTGCAGCTACTATTCTTAGAGCAAAGCCATGGAGCTTCTGGAAACCATTTGGAGGATAGCAGGGTCCTCTTCCTGTGTAAAGAGCTGATTTGGCTTTTTGTCCTTTAATACCATTTATAGCCTGAGAGAGGGGAAATCTATCAGAGACTTGCTTGTCTTGCCCTTTACTGACTTCTGCGACTTGAAAGAGAGAAAAGGAAATGGGGAAGAGTAAGCTTAGCATCTGCTTTGCTTTATAGATAGTCTTTATCACCAGTTCACCAAGTCCTGTCACCAACCTACTTATTGGTTCCAAGGCAGAAGAGTGGTAAGGGCTAGGCAATGGAGGGTAAGTGACTTGCCCAGGGTCACACAGCTAGGAAGTGTCTGAGACCAGATTTGAACCTAAAACTGGTTCTCAAACCTCTGAGCCACCTAACTTCCTTGAACTCATGTCATCTTGACCCTAGGTCCAGTGCATTATCCATTCCGTCACCCAGTTAAATATAAAGATGTGGTATCTATCTGCTTAGAGACACTAATTCAATTCATGGGAACTAATGAGATCACAGAGAGTTTCAGGAGAGAACAAAAGAGGGGCTAGGATAAAGCTTTGGGGGACACCCACCCTGGAATGTGGCAGCCCAAAAAAACCCAACTCTAAAGTAATCTTAAACTTCATTAATATAACATTGCATGTTTTCCATTATTAGGAGCTGCACTCTAAACTGGTCAGGATACAACTGGCATACTCTTTTAAGCTCAGGACACATTTTAGGAAAGAAATAGATTTTGTCTAAAAGAGAGCAACCAGAGGGGTGGGGCAGATGGATGGCTCAGTGCATTGAGAGCCAGGCCTTGAGATGGGAGGTCCTAGGTTCAAATCTAGCCTCAGCCACTTCCTAGCTGTGTGAACCTGGGTGAGTCACTTAACCCCCATTGCCTAGCCTTTACCACCGTCTGTCTTGGAATCAATACAGAGGATTGAGTTTAAGATGGAAGGTAAGGGTTTTTTAAAAAAAAAGAAAAGACCCAATTGACACTTGCTTGGTAGGTAAAGGATGGAAATCTTAGTCAGGAAGGACTGTCCTTGGAGAAGAGCTCTTTCGATTCAGATTCTCGGTATGAAAGGGAATAAGAGTGTGTGTAGGATTGGCTATGTTTTTGTCAGTGTGTGAGGTTGTGTTTGGGGATGTATGTATGTATGAGAGTGAACGTGTAATTGTGAATATATGTGAGGGTGAGTGAGTGTGTGTGTATGTGCGTATGTGGGGGAAAGTTGGGTAAGAAAGATTAAACTTCACTGGACATTAGCAAATACTGGAAAACATTCCAAGTGAGAATAAAGGCTTTCTAAAACCTTGGTTGGACTCTGACAGTCACAGTGATTCTTATCACTGTCAAGAAGGAACTGTCTCCATTTATACCCAATTCCCAAGCAGCCTAAGGAAGATTCTTTGAATTATGAAATATGTCAGATTCACTTTGCTGAAGATTGTACTCTGTGTGTGTGTGTGTGTGTGTGTGTGTGTGTGTGTGTCTCAAGGTGGGGGTGGGGGTGGAAGAGGGTGTTTAGTTCCCAGAGTTTAGTTTTCGGGTATTGTGGTCATCTGCTCACAACTCCAAACTGTGGAGGAGAGCACAGCCAACCAAAAAGGACCTTGGTGGCCTCGTGCCTCCATTTCTAATGAACTAAATTCACCCTCTTTTTTGCTCTTCTCTGCTCCATCAGAGAGAGCCTCATCTCTTCTTCTCTCTCTATCCTTCTCTGAGGAAGAGAATGAATGAATGTAGGAATAAATGAATGAAATAACAAGCATTTATTAGGAGTTACATGGGAAGAGACCTATTTCTATTCCTTTCCTTTTTTTAAACCCTTACCTTCTATCTTAGAATTGATATAAGGTACTGGTTCTAAGGCAGAAGAGTAGTAAGGGCTAGGCAATTAGGGGTTAAATGACTTCCCCAGGATCACACAGCTAAGAAGAATCTGAGGTCAGATTTGAACCCAGGATCTCCTGTCTTCAAGCCTGGCTCTATCCACTGAGCCACTATACTATTTCCTTTTCATCTGGAGGATCTGAAGAGACAGAGTGAGGCCAAAAAAGTCAAAGAGCTGAGGGTTCTGAAGGGCAGAGAGGCCTGAGATAGTGAAGCAGCTGAGGAGCTGAGGTAGAAGATGGCATGATTGGGCTGAGCAGATGGACGGAAGGATATGAGAGACCTCGGGGAGCTGATGAGGCTGGGTCTGGGGATGGAGGAGGCTAAGAAACTGGAGGATGGGGCCGAGGAAATTAGGGGTTGAAAGCCTAAAGAGATTGAGGGACCTGGGACTGAAGAATCCAGGGGTTCTGAGCAGCAGAGGGTCCTGAAGGACTAAGTGACTTCGAGGCTAAGACTCAAGGAGAAAGCTCAGCCTTGTGGGCTATAGTAGACCAGAACTAATCTTTACCAAGAAAGCTGAAGGGGAGACTCTGTCTTACTCGTTCCTCCATATTCTCCACACAGAAACTCTAGAACTTCTCAATTTCTTTCCACTTCTCCAGCCCCAGCCCTTGCTCTTGCCTCAGCCCCAGCTCCAATTCAAGCAGAAGCTTCAGCTCAGACCAGAGGGAAAGAAATTAGGGAGAGCCCTTCCATCACCCCCTCCTCCAAATATAGCCTTTCATTGGAAGGGTGAGGCTTGGCAGTCCTCTTGTCCCAGCCACCTGTGCTGCTTGTCAGCTTAATGGGGGGATGGAGATGGGAAGGGGGCAGCTGGAGCTGAACCATTGTCACCAGGACAATAAGGAGGCCTGGGCTGGGAGCTTGGCTCCCTGGGGGGAGGCAGCTCAGTCAGTCCAGATAAAAGACTGCAGCTGATGATGCCTGTAGTGGGGGGCCAGCCAGCCTGCAGGTGGCTCCTTATCTTATCTGAGTTCAGGGAATATGACTGGGCATTGACTTAATTGAGAGCTTGGTGGACATTGGGGAGGGAAAATCTAAGATGGTCCTGGCTGTCACCCATTTCTTTTTCTGCACCAATTCTTCTGGGTGGCAGGGAAGAACCAGATCCCTGAAGATCATGGGCAGTTCTAGGCTGGGGAACAACTTACCAACTCAGTCCACCAGAAATAAGTAAGAGAACAAGAGAAATTAACAGCGGGAGGAAAAAAATTCCTGACAGTTTGTGTGTGACACTGGAACAAGAGACAGAAAAGTAAAGTCAATCAGTCAATCAATGAAGATTTCTTAAGTGCCTACTATGTGTCAGGAACTGTGCTAAATGCTGGAAGAACAGGAGGTTGTCCTCCATGAACTCTGGAAGGGAAATGGAAAAGTCACAGAACCTGTGGTGAACTCCCACCTCTGTCTCTGTGTGACCATGGACAAGCCATTTAACTCTCTTGGGCCTCAGTTTCCTGATTTGTAAAGTAAGAGTGTTGGACTAGATGGCTTCTAAGGTCCCTTCTAGCTCTAAAACCTAAAATCATGGAAGATCTTCTCTTGTCACTCCTCTGTCAGGAATGTCAAAGACTCTGTCAAAAGAATGTCAAACACTATTTAAAAAATTTTTTTATATTGACATTAAAATTTTCGAGATCTGAGTATTTAGGGCAATTAGGTGGCCAGGGCTTGAGTCAGAAAGACTCCTCTCCCTGAGTTAAAATCTGGCCCCCAAAACTTATTAGGTGTGACCCTGGGCAAATCACTTAACCCTGGTTGCCATAGTTTCCTCATCTGTCAAATGAGTTAAAAAAAGGAAATGGCAAACCACTCCAGTATCTCTGACAAGAAGACCCCAAATGGAGTCACAAAGAGTCAAACATGACTAAAACTACAAGATAAATCTTAGTATTTATAACTTTAAATGGTAATTTCACATATATGATTTTATTTAATGCTCACTACTACTGCTGAGGGAAATTTAAACTCCTTGATTGGCATTCGAGTCCTTTCACTGTGCACTTCCCAGACTTATCTAATATTACTCTAAATGGTCTACCTAGCTAGACTAATCTCTCTCCTCCGACCATGTAATTTGCTCTCCTGTCTCCATGCATTCATTCCTACAGTTTGTTCCCTTTGCCTGGAATTCCTCCCTCTCCTTTGTTTGCCACTTGTATTCCTCTCAATTCTTTAAAGATCAGTTCAAATATCACCTCCTCCAGGAAGCCTTTCCTAATCTCCTTAGTCAGTAATAACCTTGCTCTTTGGACTTCACCAAAACTTTGTCTGAATGCCTCTAATAAATTTTCATATAATATCATGTATTATCTATACATTTACCTTATTGTACCTCTAGGTAGGGATCATGTGTGATATAAACTGAGTACCATGCTCTACACATAGTAGGACTTTTATATGTTTTCTTCATTTGAACTTTAAAAAAAAACAAGCCTAAGATAGTCCCTAAATACTAAGAACTGGAGCTGGAAATAGAGGATTATGTGGATAGTGGGCAAAGCCTCTTATTTTTGCCTATGGCTTGGTTTCTGTACCAGGGACCAGAAGTTCAGCTTAGAATATGTTGGGTGACTTTGGACCTGTAGCGTGTTGCACACAGAGGGATTTAGGGTCTTATGAACCAAGTTTGAATTCTGCCCCTGCTCTTCACTCTCTGTGTACCCCTTGGCACATGACCTTACCTCCCTGAGCCACTTTCATTATCTGAAAAATGTTCAGAGCAGGATTAAATAAATGATTTCTAATGTCCCTTCCAGAACTAACTTTCTATGCTCTAACATTTTATGTTTTAAGGTCTCTTCTAACCCTTACATTCTATATTTTGATTTCCCTTACAGCTTTAACATAATTAGGTTTAATAAAATCACATTCAAGGTTCTAAGGTTCCTTCTAGTTCTTTCACATTCTATGTCCTGATTTCCCTTACAGCTCTAACATTCTAGGTTTTAAGATTCTCTTCCAGCTCTCTCATTCTATATTCGGAGATTTCTTCTAACTTTCCCATTCTAAATCTAAGGCTCCTTCTAGCTCTCACATTCTATATTCTTATCTCTAACTAACATTTTATGCTTTAAGATCCCTTCTAGCTCTCTCACATTCTAGGTTCAAAGGTTCCTGCTAGCTCTTTCATGTTCCATATTCTGATTTCTGTTATAGCTTTAATATTCTAGGTTCTAAGGTTCCTTCTAGCTCTCACATTCAATATTCTGGCCTCCCTTCTAACTATAACATTTTATGCTTTAAAATCCCTCCTAACTTTCTCACAATTTTAGGTTCTAAGGTTCCTTCTAGCTCTCTCACATTCTGTGTTGGGATTTCCCTTGCATCTCTAGCATTCTATATTCTAAAGTCCTTTTTAGCTCTCATATTCTATAGTTTAAGGTCCTTCTTAGTTATCACTCTCTGTGTTTTAAGGTCCCTTCTAGCTCCAGCATTCTCTATTCTGTTCTCCTTTCTGAATTTCCCATTACATGATTCTGAAGAGGATGACTGTCTCATCTGGGTTTGGGACCAGGATAAGTGAGGAGCCATTCCTAACAGAATTGGTCGGGAGTGGGGTGACAGAGTGGGAGAGCTTGGCTGGCCCCTTCATCCTGATGGAAGGGAAAATGTGGGGATTTTACTCCTCCCCCCATCAGATATTGATGGTTTGCCTATAAAAAGAAAAGTCACAATGATAAGATAGAAAAGTTTTTACAGGGTAAGAAAAACACATATAAAATTTTATAGTTCAAATCAAGAGCAAGGAAGTATTGAGTTCCGCCAACACCTTTAAATTTTAAACAGTCCCCACTGCAAGGTCCCTGGAGTCAAACTTAAATAATGGATCAGAAAAGGGATAAATCTCATTGTCACTCCCCAGAGTGTGTGACATGGTGGGGGGGGAAGATAGGGGAGACAAGTCTGATCGACATAGACCTACTGTGCCCTGCCCTACCCTGTCTTGCCCTGAATGGAAGAGGCAGGAAACAGAGGGGGAAGTCTGGGGTTGGGCTTGGGAGGGGGATGTACAAAGAGGATGGGAGTGGGGAAGCAGGGGGAGAAACAAAGAGGGAGGGCAAGAGTGGGGGAAAGGGA
>NC_058131.1:315368711-315427326 GCF_016433145.1 Gracilinanus agilis
TTTCTTTCTTTCTTTCTTTCTTTCTTTCTTTCTTTCTTTCTTTCTTTCTTTCTTTCTTTCTTTCTTTCTTTCTTTCTTTTCTTTTTACTGAAGATGTATGGCAGCAAAGAGTATACCAACCATTAGCACAATTAGTACCACTAGAGCACTGCCTTGATCTGTTCTAAGGAAGTGGGAATTTTATCCACAATTGCTTCTGCATTATCAGAATAACTGTCAACATAGTTGTTCCAGCATAAACTACAAGATTCCAAAAAGTTATTCATCACTCAGAATATTTCAGCACCACTTCCACTCACTGCCAAGCATTCACATAAAAGATCTTCAATGATTGAACTAGGGTCAATACTGGACAAATGCAAGCAAAACATCAAATTCAATCATGTCTGTAGATTCACCTATTCATGAGATAAATTTTTTCAGCTAAATTTTTGATTCACAATTCATGTAGCTTCTGGAAAACTCCATTGTGTACTCACAAAAGGATGAGAATAAAAATGGTAAACAATGCCAGTATTATTATGAACACAGTTTTGATCTTGCAGACTTTGGAAGGGGTCTTGAGGACCCTCAAGAGTTTGGGGATCATACTTTGAGAACTAGACTTTAGGCTAAACAATCCTAGTTCTTCATTGTGAAGCTATATATTAAATAGAATGGAAGTCAGGAATCAGGACACTTGCCTTCAAATCTTGCATCAGACACTTATGAATTGTGCCTTCCCAAGAAAATGACTTCACCTTTCTAAATCTCAATTTCTTCATCTGTAAAATGGGGATAACTGAGTTACTGTGAGAATCAAATGTGATAATGTAGAGAAAATTCTGTGTAAACTTTAAAAGTCCCATATAAATTAAATGTGAGCTAACATTCAGCAGATAGAAGATTGATGATAGATAGATGAGTGAGTGGATGGATGGATGGATAGATTTAGATAAATATACACATAATAAGTTTTTAGTAAGTATGGAATAGAATGGATTAGTAGTTCCTGAGGGATTAGATAGGTCAAATGCATGGAAGGGTATTCAATTGTAAAGGGCTTCTGAAGCCAGCAGAAGAATTTACATTTGACCTAGTAGATAATGTGATCAGAGTTGTATTTTAGGGGCCTGCTCTGGCAAGGATGTGCACAAAAGATTGAACAGGGAAAGATATACTATAAAAGAATATTATAATAGTTCAAGCACAGCTAAAAGATTGAAGCCAAATATGGACATTTGGGAGTAACTGGCTTAGAAAAGGGAATGGTTGAAACTCTGGGAGTAAATGAGCTCTTGGCTATAGTGGGTGCTATGTCAAAAACACCCTCACTAGATTATCGTAGACTTTGCTATCATCCCCTGCTCTGCTGTATATAAAGGTATTTCAAGGTTTCAGTATATTGATGTGGTTGTATAAACTCCAAGAGCATCCCAACCCTCTCATCCAAAGTGGGTCCCTCTCACTGATCCTCTGGGGGTGGGGTGTGGTATGGAGTGTCCATCCAAAATATTATGGACTTGTCTCTGGATCTCTTGACCAACAGAGAGCTCATTCTTCTGTTATCCCTCACTCTAGATACCATGATTGGCCTACTTCTCTGCCTCCACATGCTTCAAAGCTTTAGAGTTGAAAGAATTCTGAAGATCATTTTGTCCAAATACCTCTTTTTTATTTTCATTTTTTGAGGAAAAAGATATCCAAGCAGGTTAAGTGATTTGCCTGTGGTCACAGAGTTAATTAGAAGCAGAGCTGGAACTTGAATGCAGGTTTTCTGACTCCAGATCCAGTGTTCTTTCTACCATGAAGTGTGGCTGCTATGCAGTACCCCGCCACCTTTCCTCTTTTTCTTTTTCCAAGTACAGAACTGAATGTTCTCAAATTGTGCCTCTTATGCCACTTCTCCCATACACTTCTTGGTTGGTAATTTGCTGCAGTTGACTCACATCCACTATGTGTCTCCCTATTGCCTTTTGGGTGACCTGCAATTTTAATTCTGTGGGCACTGTGACATTCCATGGTTTGCAGCAACTGGAAGAAAACTAGTATGAAAAAAGATGCCTTTGTTTCAAGGAGAAGCTTGGGGTCATTGAAAGTGCTACACAATTTCCTAAACACGATCCAACCCATTTGTTTCTTCCTTTTCAATTCCGACTCCAGTTCATTGCTTGCCCAAGATACCAATCCTATGGAGTGTTCATAGAACTGCATAGCATTGTCTGGACAATGGGCATGCTTCATCCACTTGTTTTTTTCTGTGTGTATTAGTAGATGGTGGATTTAGAAATAAAAGTTATAAACTCAACCCCCTCATTTTACAGGTAAAGAAATTATGACCTAAAGTCACACAGAGTAAATATCAGAGGTAGGATCTGAATCCAGGCTATCTTACTCTTACTTATTGCTCTTTCTGCTATACTATGCTAATTATTCCATATTCTTTTGAGTGATTAGGGATGTCATTTAGGAAGTTTTGTAACACTGAAGAGCATGATGCTGTCAACATGATGTTATTAATAAATGGGGACATCTAGAAGCTTCCTCCATCTATAAGAAATCTCTCTTCCATTTGGACTCTACTAGAATCCCTAATGATAATAACAAATAGCTTTGCCAAGCATCTATCTCCCTATTTTATGATAAAAAATCATCATTAGAAAGTTGATAAATAGTTACCTTTGCTATTGCATCTTTCAAAGGATGATGCAGGTTTCTAACATATACATGAGATACTTTATTGAAGGAGAGTCTTTAAGGCAATATTTCATTCTATTAAATCAATTTTTAAAAACAATGTGGGAGGAGAAATATTTGTTTTCCCCCATTTTTGCCATCTTGGCACTACTGCTACTTTTTCCCTTGACCATGCTGGAAAGGGGGGGCTTTGGTGGGCATTGAGGCAGTTTTTAGGAAGAGCAACTAGCCCTCCATGCTTCTGAGCATGCTACACTACAGTGATCAGAGCTATTTCCTCTTCCTGTTACTTTTGACTGCCCCATCATCCTCCTTTCTTCTTCCTCCTCGGCAGCCACATCTGGCATCTGACATACCAGTAGTCCATGTTTGGTAGTAAATTCTGGTCTGGTCCTTTAAGAGGGCAAGGAATCTTTAGGTTTCCTTGCTGCTTGAAATATAAAGGATCCAGTTTATGGGGGAGAATTGGTATCAAAAGCCTCATCAGAAATCTTACTGCCTACAGAGAATATTTTCTTATTTTCTTTTTAATTTTTCTTTTCAAGTCCAACTTCTCCTCTCTGGACCCCTTTCCCCACCTATTGAGGAGGCAAGAAATATGATAACCATTATACCTACGAAATCATGCAAAATGTGCTAGGGAGTATTTTTTGGTTACTATGGTAGCTATAGAAGTGGAGAAGAAGTGTTTTATATAATTTTAACTTTTAGGAGTAGTATTCTTTTAATTTCTTGTTATTAGGCAAGTTGTTGTTTTTGTATTTTACAGTCTGCAAGTGCCTGGTTCCATTTTAATCCCCAACTATGAATCACCAGATTGGCCTAGGTTAGACATGGCCAAGAAGGGTGAATAAATACTGAAAATGATGGTTTCTTAAAGCAATACTCAGCTGAATATTATTTATAAAAGCCTGCTGCAACTTTATGATATCTTCATTAAGAATGCCCTTTATATGTGTGTATATAATATTTTTATAAAGACTTTGGTGATGAGACAGTAGACTTGTGGATTAGTAGTTACTGATGTTTTCCTGATTGCCTCCCCCGGAACTTATATACTATTTGGAATTTTTTCCCCCTCAAGAATCTAGCATTCTTCCAGATGTCATAGGAATCAATTCCGAAATGCCTTCAAAATTATGTGGTTTCCAGTAAAGGCCTCCTCTGTATGTTTTGATCAACTCCATTTATTTTTTTGTTTTTTTCTATAGTGTTGTTATTTCTAATTATTCATTCAGTTCTTCAGGGACTGTGACATTAAAGTCCAAATGCAATGGTTCCATTCTCATTGGTGGATAAAATAGTTTGTTGGAGAAATCTTGACAGATATTTCATATCTATTGTCCTTCCAGTTTTATCCCTAATGCCCTTGAGATGGTCTGGTTTAATTGAGATTCTCTCAAGCTTTCTATAAACTCATTTTTCTCTCCACTGTTTCTCAGTGCCTCATGAGTGGGCTGAAACTGCTTACCACCCTCCTCTGTAAGATTTTATAAATAAATTGATATTCTAAGTTGATGCTGCCCTTGGCACTGTCATATCTTTGGCAAGGATATCAAACTTTTGCTATTAATGGTAGGTTTTAGGCTTTTTGGTTTCTTCATTTTGGTGATTATATTATATTGATTAATATTTTTAGGAAATAGTAATAGTCTATATCAATATTTTTTTAAATTCCCAATTTTTTTGTTTCCATGCCTCACTGGAATAGGTCAATTTGGAGATATTTTAATTGCACCTTCCACACTGAAAGTTAAAAAATGGTGAAGATGACCCAGTAATGAAAGAGTATGGAATATAGGAAAGAAAGATTATTGAAGCCAGTTCTCTACCCTACCACCACAATATTGACCATTAGCAACTCATAAAATTATATAAACATTTAAAAAAATTATTGATGCAAGTTGTAGTCAGAAAAGGAGTAGATCAAGTGATAATAAAAAATTAGCAAGGCAGCCACTCAGCAGGATTCCTCCAGGCAGAGAGAAAGGAATCTATGTTCTACCATATAATCAATGAGTTGAAGTTGAGTGGCCTAGAAGAGCCATTTTGATGGGGAACCAAGGGCTGGACTTTCTTACAAGAAGGAAGAAATGAGAGAGAAGGGGGTTCAATGAATATAATCACCTATGTGGCCTCCTACCTAAGAGTGTCTGTAAAATATCAGAAATTCCTACTGTTAGATTCACAAACAGCACAGTATAGGGTCTTCCGCATTTACATGTAACACAGATGGGCCAGATTGTCTGAAAAAGACTGAGAACTCTGAGATTCTTTTTTTTTCTTTTAAACTTTTAGCTTCCATCTTAAAATCAATACTATATACTGGTTCTAAGACTGAAGAGCAGTAAAGGCTAGGCAATGGGAGTTAGGAGACTTGCCCAGAGCCACACAGCTAGGAAGTGTCTGAGTCCAGATTTGAACCTAAGACCTCCTGTCTCTGGACCTGGCTCTCAATCCACTTGTGTCATCCAGTTGCCCCCTGAGATTCTTAACTTAGGGAAACCATAGCACCCTGTCCAGGCAAACTCTGTCTCTCAATGGGAACCTGAAGATCTGCTTCCTTTGTAATTTGAAAGAGGTAATCAGGAGGTTAAGATGGCAGCAGAGTAAAAAGCAGTGCTTAACCTCTCCTAACTGAAACACACAGGACTCCTCAAGGGGACATAAAAACTAATCCAGACGAATGGAGGGACCCCACAACAGGGCGCAGTGTGGAAGGTATGTGGGATTGGGGCATTTCCATGCTATAAAGGGGTGAAACTACTCTCACTAAATCACGGGCTGAGCAACCCCCCCCACACACACACACACCCCACACCACCTACAACGCCAAAGCCAGCTCAAGAGAAATAGAGCAAGTTTGGGGCACCCATTGAGTCACTGGCAGCTCCAGGGCCTGTTCCTGAGAGCAGCAAGACTTAGGACCCCAAAAGGCTAAAGAATGCTCATGGACTTTGAGCTCGGACACAGAGTGCAGGCACGGGCACAGACGCACACAGGTGCGCGTGAGCGAAGGCTCTGAAACCCTGAGTGGGGAACCAGTGCAGACGGGTATACAACTGTGGAAGCAGCGCCCTGAGACTTGTAAAGGAGCCTCTGGCAGAGGATCAAGCAAGGGGGTGCACCAGGGGGCTTGACCTTGAGAAAAACCATACCTGAGTCAGCGTGAGGATAAACCTGAGAACAGGCTTGGCTAACAATGGCAACCCAGAATCAGGAAGGCCAAAAGAGAAAGATTAACAAGAAGAAGAAGAAATCTTTAACACTCGACAACTTTTACACAGAGAAAATCCAGACAACCAAGCAAACAGAAGAGGAGAACAAACAAGCATCCGGACCCTCCCAAAATAATGAAAACTGGTCACAAGCTCTGCTAAGAAATCAAATGAACTAATAAGCAAATTGAACACCAGAAATGACCAGATTGAAAAGGAAAACCAAAAGATCATAGCTGAAAACTAAAAGATTATAGCCGAAAACCAGTCCCTAAAGGCTAGAATTGAGCAATTAGAAGCTAATGATCTCTCAAGACAACAAGAACAAATAAAATAAAGTCAAAGGATGGATAAAATAGAAGGAAACATGAAATATCTCAATGAGAAAGTGACAGACCAAGAAAACCGGTCTAGAAGAGACAATTTGAGAATCATTGGTCTTCCAGAAAAAGCAGAAATTAATAGAAACTTGGACTCCATACTAAAAGAAATTATTCAGCAAAATTGTCCTTAAGTTCTACAACAAGAGGGCAATATAGACATTGAAAGGACCCATAGATCACCCTCTACACTAGACCCAGAAAGGGAAACGCCAAGGAATATAATAGCCAAATTCAAGAGCTTTCAAATAAAAGAAAAAATCTTACAAGAAGCCAGAAAGATGCAATTCAAATATCAAGGAGCACCAATCAGGACCACACAGGATCTGGCAGCCTCCACGCTAAAAGACCGCAAGGCTTGGAATATGATATTCAGAAAGGCAAAAGAGCTGGGCCTTCAGCCATGGATCAACTACCCATTGAAACTGACTATATACTTCCAGGGGAAAGTATGGGCATTCAACAAAATTGAAGATTTCCAAGTATTTGCACAGAAAAGACCAGGGCTAAATGGAAAGTTTGATATCCAACTACAAAAATCAAGAGAAACATGAAAAGGTAAATAAGAAACAGAGGGGAAAGAAAGAAAACTCATAATTTTTAAATTTGCCTTTTTAAGGGCCTCAGTAAGACCTAATTATCTGTATTCCTATGTGGAGAAATGCTATGTATAATTCTTTGTAGTGAACTCTATTCACTATTATAGTATTCACTATTATAGTAATCAGAAGAATAATTCACAGGGAGAGGGTAGAATACTAAATGGTCTAAGATGATATAAGGGGTGGGAAAGAGGGAGTGAATAGCAGGGGACACCAAGAGAAACTTGAGAGAATGAGAAAAATAGGATATTCTATTACACACAAAGAGGGCATGGGAAGCGGAGGGGACAAATACTATTATAAGAAGGAGAGGAAGAGAGCATTAAGAGGTAATATTTAAACCTTACTCTCAGTGTAATCAACCCGGAGAGGGAAGAGTAGCTATATTATCCATTGGGATATAAAACTCTATCTAACCCTACTGAGAAAGTCAGAAGGGATAAACCAAGGGGAGCAGGGGAGTGGGGAGGTCAAAAAAGGGAGGGGAGAAGAAGGGGGAGGGGATTCACTAGGCCTTTAAAAATAAAAAGAGGTGAATAATAAGGGAGGAGGTAGAAAGGGAAGTCAATCAAGGGAGGGGATAAGGGATACTGGCTTAAAGCAAATCACTGGTTTAAAAGGAAATAGTTTAAGAAGAAGGGGTAGGAATTGGGGAGGATATGAAAATGTCAGCAAATGCACAACTGATAATTATAACTCTGAATGTGAATGGGATGAACTCGCTCATAAAATGGAAACAAAGAGCAGAGTGGATTAGAAACCAAAACCCTACCATATGTTGTCTATAAGAAACACATATGAGGTGGGTGGACGTACACAAGTTTAAGGTTAAGGGCTTGAGCAAAATCTTTTGGGCATCAAATGAGAAAAAGAAGGCAGGAGTGGCAATTGTGATTTCTGACAAAGCCAAATTAAAAATAGATATGATTTAAAAAGACAGGGAAGGTTATTACATCCTGATTAAAGGCAGTATAAACAATGAGGAAATAACACTGCTCAATATATATGCACCAAGTGGTATAGCATCCAGATTCATAAAGGAGAAACTGGCAGAGCTCAAGAAGGAAATAGATAGTAAAACCATACTAGTGGGAGATCTAAATATTCCTCTTTCAGATCCAGATAAATCAAACCAAAAAATAAATAAGAAAGAGGTAAGAGAGGTGAATGAAGTCCTAGAAAAATTAGATTTAATTGATATGTGGAGAAAAATAAATAGGGGCAAAAAGGAATACACCTTCTTTTCAGCTGCACATGGTCCATTCACAAAGATTGACCATGTAATAGGACATAGAAATATTGCAAACAAATGCAAAAGAGCAGAAATAATAAATGTAACCTTCTCAGATCATAATGCAATAAAAATAATAATTAGTAAGGGCACCTGGATAGGCAAATCAAAAACTAATTGGAAATTAAACAATATGATTCTCCAAAACCAATTAGTCAAAGAAGAAATCATAGAAACAATCAACAATTTCATTGAAAAGAATGACAATGATGAGACATCCTACCAAACTCAGTGGGATGCAGCCAAGGCAGTACTCAGGGGGAAATTTATATCCTTGAGTGCATATATTAACAAACTAAGGAGGGCAGAGATTAATGAATTGGGCATACAACTCAAAAAATTAGAAAGCGAGCAAATTAAAAATCCCCAGATGAAAACTAAATTAGAAATACTAAAAATCAAGGGAGAAATTAATAAAATCAAAAGTAAAAGAACTATTGAATTAATAAATAAGACTAGAAGCTGGTATTTTGAAAAAACAGATAAAATAGACAAAGTACTGGTCAATCTAATAAAAAAAGGAAAGAAGAAAACCAAACTGACAGTATCAAAGATGAAAAGGGAGACCTCACCTCTAATGAAGGGGAAATTAAGGCAATCATTAAAAACTATTTCACCCAATTATATGGCAATAAATATAACAATTTAGGAGATATGGATGAATATTTACAAAAATATAAATTGCCTAGATTAACAGCAGAAGAAATAGAATACCTAAATAATCCCATATCAGAAAAAGAAATTGAACAAGCCATCAAAGAACTCCCTAAGAAAAAATCGCCAGGGCCTGATGGATTCACAAGTGAATTCTATCAAACATTCAAAGAGCAACTAATCCCAATACTATACAAATTATTTGATATGATAAGCAAAGAAGGAGTCCTACCAAATTCCTTTTATGACACAAATATGGTACTGATTCCAAAGCCAGGTAGACCAAAAACAGAGAAAGAAAACTACAGACCAATCTCCCTAATGAACATAGATGCAAAAATCTTAAATAGAATATTAGCAAAGAGACTCCAGCAAGTAATTAAGAAGATCATCCACCATGATCAGGTGGGATTTATACTAAGAATGCAAGGATGGTTCAACATTAGGAAAACCATTCACATAATTGACCATATCAACAGTCTAACAAACAAAAACCACATGATTATCTCAATAGATGCTGAAAAAGCCTTTGACAAAATAAAGCATCCATTCCTATTGAAAAAACTGAAAAGTATAGGAATAGAAGGACCTTTCCTAAAAATAATAAACAGTATATACCTAAAACCATCAACAAGCATCATATGCAATGGGGATAAATTAGAAGCCTTTCCAATAAGATCAGGAGTGAAACAAGGATGCCTATTATCTCCTCTATTATTCACCATAGTACTAGAAACACTAGCAGTAGCAATTAGAGAAGAAAAAGAAATTGAAGGTATCAAAATAGACAATGAGGAAACTAAGCTATCACTCTTTGCAGATGATATGATGGTATACTTAAAAAATCTTAGAGAATCAACTAAGAAGCTTGTAGAAATAATCAACAACTTTAGCAAAGTGGCAGGATACAAAATAAATGCACATAAATCATCAGCATTTCTATACATTTCCAACACATTAGAGCAGCAAGAGGTAGAAAGAGAAACACCATTTAAAATCACCCTAGACAATATAAAATACTTGAGAATCTATCTACCAAAACAAACACAGCAATTATACGAAAACAACTACAAAACACTTTCCAAACAAATAAAACTGAATCTAAACAATTGGAAAGCCATTGATTGCTCATGGGTAGGACGAGCTAACATAATAAAAATGACCATCCTACCCAAATTAATTTACCTATTTAGCGCCATACCTAACAAACTACCAAAAATCTTCTTTACTGAATTAGAAAAAACTATAACAAATTTCATTTGGAATAACAAAAGATCAAGAATGTCAAGGGAAATAATGAAAAAAAATGTGAAGGAAGGGGGCCTAGCAGTACCAGATATTAAACTATACTATAAAGCAGCAGTCATCAAAACAATATGGTACTGGCTAAGAGACAGAAGAGAGGATCAGTGGAATAGACTTGGGGTAAATGACATCAGCAAGACAGTGTATGATAAACCCAAAGAGCCCAACTTTTGGGACATGAATCCACTATTTGGCAAAAACTGCTGGGAAATTTGGAAAACATTATGGGAGAGATTAGGTTTAGATCAACACCTCACACCCTATACCAAGATAAATTCAGAATGGGTGAATGACTTGAATATAAAGAGGGAAACTATAAATAAGTTAAGTGAACACAGAACAGTATACTTGTCAGATCTCTGGGAAAGGAAAGATTTTAAAACCAAGCAAGAGTTAGAGAAAATTACAAAATGTAAATTAAATGGTTTTGATTATATTAAACTAAAAAGCTTTTGTACAAACCAAAACAATATAGTCAAAATCAGAAGGGAAACAACAAACTGGGAAAAAATCTTTATAACAAAAAACTCTGACAGAGGTTTAATTACTCAAATATACAAGGAGTTAAAGCAATTGTATAAAATATCAAGCCATTCCCCTATTGAAAAATGGGCAAGAGACATGAATAGGCAATTTTCAGGTAAAGAAATGAAAAGTATCAATAAGCACATGAGAAAGTGTTCTAAATCTCTAATAATTAGAGAAATGCAAATCAAAACAATTCTAAGGTATCACCTCACACCTAGCAGATTGGCTAAAATGAAAGAAGGGGAGAGTAATGAATGCTGGAGGGGATGTGGCAAAATTGGGACATTAATGCATTGCTGGTGGAGTTGTGAACTGATCCAACCATTCTGGCTGGCAATTTGGAATTATGCTCAAAGGGCTATAAAAAAATGCCTGCCCTTTGATCCAGCCATACCATAGTTGGGTTTGTATCCCAAAGAGATCATAGATAAACAGACTTGTACAAAAATATTTATAGCTGCGCTTTTTGTGGTGGGAAAAAACTGGAAAAGGAGAGTATGCTCTTCAATCAGGGAATGGTTGAACAAATTATGGTATATGCTGGTGATGGAATACTATTGTGCTCAAAGGAATAATAAACTGGAAAGACCTCCAGGAACTGATGCAGAGTGAGAGGAGCAGAGCCAGAAGAACATTGTACACAGAGACTGATATATTATAGTAAAATCGAATGTAATGGACCTCTGTACCAACAGCAATGCAATGACACAGGACAGCTCTGAGGGATTTATGGTAAAGAACGCTGCCCACATTCAGAGGAAGGACTGCAGGAGAGGAAACACAGAAGAAAAACAAGTGCTTGAACGCATGGGTCAGGGTGGACATGATTGGGGCTGTAGACTCGAAACTACCACACCAATGCAACTAACAACAATTTGGAAATAGGTTTTGATCAACGACACATGTTAAAACCAGTGGAAATGTGCATTGGCTATGGGGAGGGGTGCAGGGGGTGAAGGGGAAAGTAGGAGCATGAATCATGTAACCATGTTAAAAATGAATATTAATAAATGTTTTTAAAAAAAGAAAGAGGTAACCAGGCTCCTTCGGAAACTCATCCTTGGACTTATACAGTCACCAAAATCATCTTCCTAATGCAAAGCTCTGACAATATCATGCTCCAGCACTCAGCAAAATATAAGGGATCTTTTGCCTACAAGGTAAAGAATGAGATTCTTAAACTGGCATTCCAAGTCCTCCACAATTAGGATGCAACTCACCTTTCTAGATCTATCTCTCTTTCCTCATTTTCACAGTCTATGTTCTATCCTAATCAGAACACTAATCATTCCTCGATCTTGGCTTATATGTTTATACTTATTTACTTCATATACTTATAAGCTCATTGGTTTAGGACTGAAAAGGACATTGGAAGCCATAGAGCTTCTATAGAATATACTTTCCTTCTTTTGCAGATAAGGAAGCTGAGTCACAGAGAAGTTAATTAACTTGCCAAGGGTCACATGAATAGTACATGTCTGAGATGGAATTTGAAACTGGATCTTCCTCACTCCCTGTCTAGGATTCTATCAACTACTCCAAGCTACCCTCTCCCACAACTATGCATTTGAGCATACTGGCCCATATTTCTGGAATGTAATCCCTCCTCATCTTCTTCCATAAAAATGTATCTCTTTCTTGAAGACCCAGTTCAGTCTTCCCCGATTCCCTCAACTCTCACCCTTACTCCTTCTCTGAAATGATCCCTCCTCAAATTTTCCTTAAGCCCTTTGTCCTGCTCTCTCCTTCAGGAATCACTCCCATCAAACTCCCAAATTTGTATTCATGTCTTATGTCCCTATTAGATTGGAAGCTCCTTGAGTTGGGGAGTGTGCCAATTTCATCTTCAGAATCCTACTTTGGGGTACAAGGTCCTGTGGAGAGTAGATGTTTGATAAATATTTATTGAACTTAAAAAATATTGCTATTTTAATTGAAAAAATAAAAACATGTATTTATTTATTTTAACCCTTACCTTCTGTCTTAGTATCAATACTATATTGGTTCCAAGGCAGAAGAGTGATAAGGGCTAGGCCATGGGGGTTAAATGATTTACCCAGGGATATACAGCTAGGACATGTCTGAGCCAGATTTAAACCTATTATCTCCCATCTCCAGACTTGACTCTCAATCCATTGAGCCATCTGACTGCCCCTGATATCATTTTTATTTGGAAATATTTTCCTTCTCCATCCACTACTCATCAAGCTATTCCTTGCTACAAAAGAATAGAAAAGAATTTTTTTAAAAAGCATTTAAATAAAACCAACTCATTAATCATACTTTATAGTATATGCAATATTCCATATCCATAGTCTTTCTCTCCCATTCATTCCTACCCTCTGACTTTGGCAGTGAAAGGGAAGCTGGCATTTCTTCAAATTTTTCTCAAGATATGTTTGGTTGTTGTAGTTCAGCAGTGTTGTTTTCTTTTTTTGTTGTTCTCTCCAATATTAATTATGCTCATTGTACGTATTGTTTTCTTGGCTATTCTTACTTCACTTTGCATCAGTTCAGATGTCTTCCCACACTTCTTAATTGCAAAGAAATATGCTCTTACATTCTTGTATCATAATTCTACAATTGATAGTCATAAACTTTGTTTCTAGTTCTTTGCTATTATAAAAAGTGTTAATATGACTATTTTAGTGTACATTGAATCTTTCTATTTTTTCTTATCTTTTGAGGGTCCAGTAGTGGGATATCTTGGTGAACAGTATGGGCATTTGAGTCTCTTTTATCTTATTTCCAAAAATTGCTTTCTAAAATGTTTGGACCAATTCACAATTTCACAAACAGTATATTAGCATAACTTCATTTTTGTAGCACTTCTAACATTGCCTGTTCCCACTTTTTGCCATCTTTGCCAATTTATTGAGCTTGAAGTGAAACTTTAGAGTTTTTTTTAATGTGCATTTTTTCCTATTATTAACGTTTTGGAACAATCTTTCATATGATGTCCATTCTTTGCAGTTCTTCTTTTGAGAGCTGTTTGACCAAATCCTTGGGGAAGCTAGATGGTGCAATAGATAATAGATGGTTTTGGAGTTAGGAAGATTCATCTTCCTGAGTTCAAATCTGACCTCAGACACTTACTTGCTGTGTGACCTCGGGCAAGTCATTTCACTCTGTTTTGCCTCAGTTTTCTCATTTTTCAAACAAGGAGAAGGAAATGGCAAACCACTCCAATATCTTTGCTAGGAAAACTCCAAATAGGGTCAAAAAGAGTTAGACACTTCTGAAACGACTGAACAATAACATGACCACATTCTTGGACCACTTTTTCCAAAGACTTTTGGTCTTAGATAGCTGTGTTAATTCCCCATATAACTTGGATATTACTCTCATAAGAAATATTTGATGCAAAGATTTTTCTAGCAGATGTTTTCCTTGCTCATCTTAGTTGCAACGGTTCTTGCATGCAAAAGTTTCTCAATTTCATGTAAACAAAGTAATATATTTTCTTTTGAATTTCCTCTATTTGCTTTTTAGATAAGAATTCTCATTTCTTTTCCTAGCTCTAGCTGTGAAAGACACCTGATCTTGTTCTCAAGTGATTTTTTTCCCAAGTGTGATCGTTTATGTTCAGCTCACATATCCTGCCTGAGTGCTTGCTGAATTTAATGAAATTGAGGTAGGGGTCCAGAAATTCTAGCTCAGATCACTAAGCTTTATTTTGGAAGAATTAACCAACTCTGTTCTTCTCTTAAATAAAATATAAAAATAGGATTTCCAATCCTTGCAACCAAAGAGCTAGATAGATTATCTCTGGAAAGTCTGTCCCAGTGAAGCACTGACCCAGACAACACTGTCTAGCCCTGAGACATCAGAAATAGTGCTTGGAATACAGCTTAACTAAAGCTTCCCATTTTCTCTCCTGTCTTTCCTCTTTTTCTTACTTCTTTCTTCCTTATTTGTCCCTCCCATCCTCAGTTCCTTGTCTTCTCTTCCCCATTTACAGACTTACAGAATCTCAGTTGGAAGAAACCTTAGCAGAAATGTAGTCCATTTGTATCTGAGCAAGAATCCCCTCCGAAATGTCTCTGACTACTCATTCTCTCTTTTTTACTTATTTCTCTTCCTCTCCTTCCTTCTTTTCTCCTTCATTTCTTCTCTTCCATTTCCCCTTCCCATTCTTTTCCTTCTCTTCTTAGAGGTAATGAGATGCCTCAGTGTCTGAGAGTATTTCAGAGCACTGAGTCTGGGAATCAGGAACACCTCAATTCAAATGTATCCTCAGCTACCCTCTGGATGACTGAGCAAATCATCTAATTTCTCTGCGCCTTGGTTTCCTCAATTGTAAAATGGCATTCATAATAGCTCTTACCTCCTGGGGTTATTGTGAGGATCAAATGAGACAGTATTTGTAAAAGTGCTTAGCATAATAGTGCCTGGCACTTAATAAATGCTTTTCTTCTTTTTATCCTTTTCTCTATCTCCTTCTGTCTACCATTTCTGACATTTTTTCCCCAACTCATTTCTGTCTCTTTCTTCTTCCTTCCAGAGTCTGGATAACCACTTGTCAGGAGTGCTAAGGAGAGGATTACTTGCAGAGAAAGGTACTTTGAAGGATGGTTTCTTCAGCCTAACTTACTGGACCCTTCCAGGAAGGTTTCTTTTGTCGTTTGATGATGATTGGCAGCTGGAAGGAGGAAGCTGCAACAGCAGTAGAGGAGAGGGAGATGGAGTGGGAAAGTGAAACCTTTCCCCAATGTATCTACCTCACAATCAAATCTATCCAAAAATGGAACGGGCTGTTTCAGGAGGTAGAAACCTTTATTAAGGGAGGTTTTTCCAAAGCCCTTCTAACATTTGTAATTTTCGTTTGTCAATTTGATGACTGTTGAGGGAGAATCTCAGAGCTGCTTTAATTTGCACTTATCTAATTATTAGTGTGGATATGTGATTTTAGAGTATAGGTGGATTTGGGGTCAGAGATGGAAATAATTGAGGGTGAGACTGAGGTTACCATGCTCTTATTTATTTCTTCATTTAATTCTCCTTGAATACAATTTAATAGATTCATAAATTTTTTCATGGTGTGGTGGTCTTTGTTTCAAAGTCTTCTGATGGGGTAGGCAGGGTAGAATTCTTTCTGTAGGAGTTCAGAGGTCCAGAAACTTCCATACACTAACCAGAGACTGGGTGAGCAGGAAAGGGGAGAGGAGAAAAGACAAAATGTTACCTTCCCATCCAAGAAGAATAACGTGTGCCATCAAAGTACAGTTGAAGGAGAATGACAGTCAGAGGATCTGGATTCAAATTCTGGCTCTGCTATTTATTCTATGTGTGACCTTGAATGAAACACATCATCTCTGTGGCCTTAGCCCAGGCCCCTCATCTACAAAATGAGAGAACTTGGCTAAATGTTATCTAAGGTCCCTCTTAGCTTCAAAGATATCCACTGAGAAAGGGCAGAATATTCACTTGGGGAACGGTCGAATAAATTCTCGTATATAAATATGATGGAATTCTAGTGAGCCACAAGAAATAGAAATAGATGATTTCAAAGAGATTTGTATAAATTAATGCAGAGTAAAATGAGCAGAACCAGGAGAACAATTTATGCTAGAACATCAATATTATAAAAATGAACAGTTTGGTAAAATGGTGAAAAATGAAATCAGTAGAACCAGGAGAAAAATTTATACAACAACAATACTGTAAAAACAAAACAACTTGGAAAGCTATAGAAACTTTGATGAGTGTAATGACCATTTATTATTCTTTTTTTTTTAAACCCTTGTACTTCGGTGTATTGTCTCATAGGTGGAAGATTGGTAAGAGTGGGCAATGGGGGTCAAGTGACTTGCCCAGGGTCACACAGCTGGGAAGTGGCTGAGGCCGGATTTGAACCTAGGACCTCCTGTCTCTAGGCCTGACTCTCACTCCACTGAGCTACCCAGCTGCCCTATTTATTATTCTTATAGACGATGAAGCATGCTAGCCACCCTCTGACAGAGAGGTGATGGATTCAGGGTGTAGGATAAGATAGATAGATAGATATTTGGACACAGCCAATGGGAAAAATTTCACTTGATTATGCATATTTGTTACAAGGAATTTGTTCTTTCCCTTGAGAAAATTAAAGCCTGAAATAGGTAGGGCAATAGAAAGAGACCACATAGTGATTTCAATGAATTTTTGTTTCTTGGCCTATATGATCTACACCTCATGATATAGACAAAATTGTGGATGTGGTTGCTGTTACCACCAGTGATGTTTGAAATATCAGAAAAATGGGAGAGGTGTCAGAATATGAAAAAGAAAAATGCCCCTGTTTTTTGTTGTTTTTTAAGGGAAGAGGAAGATTCTTCAACTGCATGCCAGTGAGCATGACTTTAATTCCTGGAAAAATTCAAGAATGCTTTTTGGATGTAGGACACCTAGATGGCTCAGAGGATTGAGATCCAGGCCCAGAGATGGGAGGTCCTGAGTTCAAATCCAACCTCAGAAACTGCCTAGCAGTGTAACTTTGGGCAAGTCACTTAAACCACTACCCACTCTGGCCCCTTGCCTAGCCTTTATTGCTCTTCTGCCTTGGAACCAATACTCACTATTGATTCTAAGATGGAAGGTAAGCAAGCGTTAAAATAAAATAATCTATTATTAAGGAGATTGTTTATGAACATTTATAGATGAAAGAACTGGTGATCACTAAGAAGCCATAATGGCTTCATAAAAAAGGAATCATATGGCAATATTATCTAAATTAATCGACACATTTAACACAAACCCAATTAAAATAGCAATGGGATACTTCACAAAATTCAGTTGAATAATAACAATTTATAATGAAGAATAAATGAGCAAAAACATGAGGAAGAAGATTCCAGATTTTAAATTATATTATAAAGAAGCAACTATCAACTATCTAATGTGCAATAAAAAAAACACAGAAAAAAATAGAATAGAACAAATAGATAATCAAGACGTGGAACCAAGGGCATGCAATAAACAAGTGTTTAATAAATGTAACAATATAAAATATTGGGGAAGTTACAATATTTAGTACAAGTTGTTGGGAAAATTGCTTGGTAACATGACCATAAAGGGAGAACTATATCTTTATATCATATACTAAAATAAATTTTAAATGGATCATTGATTTAAATCCCCCCAATCTCTAAAACAAGAAGAATGTGGAATGCTACATATATCACAGGGAAAGGTGGCATATTTCTAGTTGTTCAGGAAATAGAAGAAACCGTAGTTAACAAAATAGATGAATTTGATATTGTAAAGAGGAAAGAAAGCTGCATTTTTGTACATTGTATATATTTTGTACAACAAAAAACAATCCATCTAAAATAAAAAAGAAACAAGTAGATTGGAGAGAATCTTTGAGTTGAGTGCCTTTGTTAAAAGTTTGATAACCATAATCTATAAGAAATTCATATTGTATTTGGAGAGTAAATCCATGTCCCAAGGTAAAAGGTCAAAGGATAAGAGTAGGCAGTGTTCAAAAGGAGAACTTTTAGTTACAAATAACTACATGGGAAAGTATTTGTAGAGAATTTCGCATCAAAATAGCTCTGAAATATTAAATTGACAGAGATTAAAATTAAAATGACAAATACTTTAAAAAATTCAGTGGTGTGCTATGGGAAAATAGGCATGCAACTATACAGCTATTGGAGTATATGCTTTTGGGAAAATATATAATGTTTATAGATCTGATTTACATAATCTGTTTATGTGTTTTAGTCTAGTTACCCGATTATTGAAACTATATCCTAATAATTTTACTAATAAAAATGATTTGCACAAAAATATTTCTAGTAGCATTGCAATGAGAACAATTGGTAGTAACCTACTTGTCCAGTGGTTAAAAAAAATGATCATCTATGAATGTAATGAAATATTACTGTGCCCTAAGAAATAAACTCTTGGACTATATGGAAATCAAGAAAAGCAAGTAAAGTTATTCAGAAAGTAGAATAAAAAGAATAATATATATAGTGTTTATGGTTATGTGTATAATAACAAAATTGGGGAAATATACAGAAAAAAGGATAAAGGGAACATATAAAAATAGGATACGTTTCATATCAACAAGCTAATAAAGAAAAAACACATGATTATCTCAATAGATGCTGAAAAAGCCTTTGACAAAATACAGCATCCATTCCTATTGAAAACACTGGAAAGTATAGGAATAGAAGGACCTTTCCTAAAAGTAATAAACAGTATATATCTAAAACCATCAACAACCATCATATGCAATGGGGATAAATTAGAAGCCTTCCCAATAAGGTCAGGTATGAAGCAAGGATGCCCATTATCACCTCTATTATTTAACATTGTACTAGAAACACTAGCAGTAGCAATTAGAGAAGAAAAAGAAATTAAAGGCATTAAAATAGGCTATGAGGAGACTAAGCTATCACTCTTTGCAGATGATATGATGGTCTACTTAAAAAAATCCTAGAGAATCAACTAAAAAGTTAGTAGAAATAATCAACAACTTTAGCAAAGTTGCAGGATACAAAATAAATGCACATAAATCATCAGCATTTCTATATATTTCCAACACATCACAGCAGCAAGAGATAGAAAGAGAAACACCATTTAAAATCACCCTAGATGGGGGCAGCTGGGTAGCTCAGCGGATTGAGAGTCAGGCCTAGAGTCAGGAGGTCCTAGATTCAAATCTGGCCTCAGACACTTCCCAGCTGTGTGACCCTGGGCAAGTCACTTGACCGCCATTGCCCACCCTTACCACTCTTCCACCTATGAGCCAATACACAGAAGTTAAGGTTTTAAAATAAATAAATGAAATCACCCTAGACAATATAAAATACTTAGGAATCTATATACCAAAAGAAACACAGGAATTATAGGAACACAACTACAAAACACTTTCCAAACAATTACAATTAGATCTAAACAATTGGAAAAACATTGATTGCTCATGGGTAGGACGAGCTAACATAATAAAAATGACCATTCTACCCAAATTAATTTACCTATTTAGCGCCATACCTAACAAACTACCAAAAAACTTTTTTACTGAATTAGAAAAAACTATAACAAAGCTCATTTGGAATAACAAAAGATTAAGAATATCAAGGGAAATAATGAAAAAAACGTGAAGGAAGGTGGCCTAGCAGTACCAGGTATTAAACTGTACTATAAAGCGGTGGTCATCAAAACAATATGGTACTGGCTAAGAGACAGAAGGGAGGATCAGTGGAATAGACTTGGGGTAAGTGACATCAGCAAGACTGTATGATAAGCCCAAAGAGCCCAACTTTTGGGATAAAAATCCACTATTTGATAAAAACTGCTGGGAAAATTGGAAAACAATATGGGAGAGATTAGGTTTAGATCAACATCTCACACCCTACACCAAGATAAATTCAGAATGGGTGAATGACCTGAATATAAAGAGGGAAACTATAAATAAATTAAGTGAACACAGAATAGTATACTTGTCAGATCTCTGGGAAAGGAAAGATTTTAAAACCAAGCAAGAGTTAGAGAAAATTACAAAATGTAAAATAAATGATTTTGATTATACTAAATTAAAAAGCTTTTGTACAAACAAAAACAATGCAACCAAAATCAGAAGGGAAACAACAAATTGGGAAAAAATCTTTACAACAAAAAACTCTGACAGAGATCTAATTAGTCAAATATACAAGGAGTTAAATCAATTGTATAAAAAATCAAGCCATTCCCCAAATTGATAAATGGGCAAGGGACATGAATAGGCAATTTTCAGATAAAGAAATCAAAACTATCAATAAGCACATGAGAAAGTGTTCTAAATCTCTAATAATTAGAGAAATGCAAATCAAAACAACTCTGAGGTATCACCTCACACCTAGCAGATTGGCTAAAATGATAGTAGGGGAGAGTAATGAATGCTGGAGGGTATGTGGCCAAATTGGGACACTAATGCATTGCTGGTAGAGTTGTGAACTGATCCAACCATTCTGGCTGGCAATTTGGAACTATGCTCAAAGGGCTATAAAAAAAATGCCTGCCCTTTGATCCCGCCATACCATTGTTGGGTTTGTACCCCCAAAGAGATCATAGATAAACAGACTTGTACAAAAATATTTATAGCTGCGCTTTTTGTGGAAAAGGAGGGTATGCTCTTCAATTGGGGAATGGCTGAACAAACTGTGGTATATGCTGGTGATGGAATACTATTGTGCTCAAAGGAATAATAAACTGGAGGAGTTCCAGGTGAACTGGAAAGACCTCCAGGAACTGATGCGGAGTGAGAGGAGCAGAGCCAGAAGAACATTGTACACAGAGACTGATATATTATGGTAAAATCAAATGTAATGGATTTCTGTACCAGCAACAATGCAATTACACAGGACAGCTCTGAGGGATTTATGGTAAAGAACACTACCCACATTCAGAGGAAGAACTACAGGAGTGGAAACACAGAAGAAAAACAACTGTTTGAACGCATGGGTCAGGGTGGACATGATTGGGGATGTAGACTCGAAACTACCACACCAATGCAACTAACAACAATTTGGAAATAAGTTTTGATTGATCACACATGTTAAAACCAGTGGAAATGCGCATCGGCTATGGGGGGGGGGGAGGAGGTCAGGGGGTGAAGGGGAAAGTAAGAGCATGAATCATGTAACCATGATAACTTTTCTAAACAATAAAATTTACTTAAAAAATAGGATACATTTAATAATATCTTGGTGAAATTTCTTTTGTGTAGCATCTGAGGGCCTCCTTGCATAGACACACTCACACACAGAAACATCCCATGTTTCAGATATTTTGTCAATAAGCACATATGTCAAATAAAAGTTCAGAAACTGATATGTGAACTTTTTACCATCCAAGCAGAGAACGTATTAGTCCAAAGTGGGAGAAACCAAGTATCAGAGAATATGAGGTCATGAGAAAAGATACACACACAGAGGATTCCAATACCCCAGTAGCATCACATAGAGAGAACATAGATGAAGGATACACATGGAAGGAACATTTATGACCAGGAAGCATAAAAGCATATGGGAGGAATGCATGTGCTGAGAACAAGTGTGGCCAGAAAACATACCTGAAGGGCATAAATAGAGGGAACACATGCAAAGTGAGAGAATATGCAGAGATCCTTGCCAGTAGCCTCTGTGGCTGGGACATGTTGTAGACATGTCCTATACCTATAAGAGTCTGCGTATCAGAGATACACACATGGCCAGAGTAACTCTAACATCCAACATGGCAGAGATGCTAAAGGCATTCTGATACTTTCTGCTAGGCTTTGGGGTCTCCCAGTTCACTTTTCTTCTGGGCTCCCTTTCCATATCCACTCTTCTTATGGTTGATGAGCTGTTCTCATCAGCTGGGCTCTGGCCATTTAGCTTCTTCAAGTCTAGTTAGCCTAGTCTCTGCTATTGCCTATGGGTGTATTGGGTGAGAAGGTCTTGGAAGCAGAGGAGATGGCTGTGTTCATTAACTTTAAGTGTTTGAAGCACTGTTGTGTCCAAGAGGAATTAAACTTGTTTTGCTTAGTCTTTGAAGGCATACGCAGCAGTAGACAGAAGGTGCAGAAAGGTAGATTTTGGCTTGATGTATGGAAACCCTTCCTAACAATTAGATCTTCCCCTTGAGGGAGTGAGTTTCCCGTTACTAGGGGTCTTCAAGTGCATGGTCCATTTGATGGATGTTGAGGATATTTTAGAGAGGATTCACATCCAGAGATAACTTGGACTAGATGAATATTAATATACCTTCCAGTTATGAGATTGTTTGATTCTAAAATGAACAGAAATGGGCTGGATCACATTACAGTGAAAAGTGAATTCTGAGCTTTTTGATTTCTAAAGTTGGTTGGATCTAAAGTCTCTTCCAATTCCAAATCCTTTCATCTTATGACTCCAAAGTGGTGATTAATAGGTTGATGTGAACATTAACATTGATGCCCAGTGGTGGGACACAGGTTTCTGTCCTATTTAACAAAATGGTAGTCTTCCATTATGCATTTCTCATAAATTAAACTAATGAAAACAAGAGAATTAAAGCTTTTTTTTAAAATATGGCTATTCCTTTAAAATGAGTTTAAGGACAAGGGCTATTGTGGTTGAAGAGGTCTGTGTTTATTTTACCTTCTTCTAGGAAGAGGAAAGGAATAGAATGGGGATGAGTATGAGATCTGGAAGCAAAACCCTCATTGAGTGGTCAGGGAGTGTTGAGTTATGTGGAAATATGCTGCATCTGGGATGAGATGAAAGAAGCCAAGAGAGGAAATAGGCTCCATGACTGAGGAAACTTGGAGAGAGGACCTAGATGAAAGGAGATGAAGTAATAACTAAGAAGATGACAAGGGCTTCTCCTACCCTCACAGATGACAAAGATCCATCCCTAATAGAGGATATGGTCTCCTACAAGTGATTTTGCCCTCACTTATAAGTAATAAAAGGACTATTTCTCTCATAGAGGTGACAAATCACTCCCTTATAGGTGCCAGGGGCCTCTTCCTCACAGGTGAAAGAGGTCCCCTTCATTCAGTTTAATTTAGCATCTAAAATGGTAGGCATTGCATCATAGATGACTCAGTTCCTTCCTTCCCTCACAGGTAATATAAGCCCAATTGCTAGCCAGGTGGGGCCCCTTTCCTCACAGCTCCTCTCTTACAGGTGCAGATTTCACTCCCATGGGTGATGCAGACCCTTCCCCTCAAATGGACAAGTTATTCCTTAAAAGTGATTTTTCCAATGTCTCCTTTGTGTGGGGAGGTGCCTCTCCCTCCTTCCTCCCCACTTCTAAGCTTCTTCTCATACTCTGGGAGAAGTCCCTGCACACTAAATTAAGAAGAAAATCAAACAGGGATAATTTTTTGGTGCAAATATTTCTCTTTCAAAGGAGCCCCTTTAATGCATTCTAAACAGGCTTGCTAACCCCAGCTTGCTCTCCAGATTATTAATTTTTTTATTACAGATCTTGTTATTTTCAGAGCTCCCAGGGGACCCATTAGCAGGGGAGTTTTATGAGGAAGACCAGGGCTAGAGTGGTGGGAATCCCTATACCAAGGAAGTCTTCTGTCCACAACAGAGGCTGCAGCTAGCATCCAGCCTTGTTTTAATTTCCAGACTAGCCACAGTTCAGGCAGTTCATTGCATTTTTATGCCCCTTTTTCAGATATGCTCTGTATAAATTTAGCTGCCAGCAATATATAAGTGCTAACCACTCCTCAGTCACCAAGGCTGGATGAGGGTCTCTTCTCCAAGAGAAAGAAGTAGCTAGAAATATCTATCTGCCTCCTCTTCAGTTCAACCTATCTCCATCTTAAGGTTCTATCCAATCCCCTGCTGCTGTCTCTCTCAGGAGGCCAAGTTCCTTTCCTTGTTTCTTCCTTCCCTTTACAAAATCACAGTCCCAAAATGCATTAGCAGGAAGAAACCTGGAAGCATTGAATAGAAATTCAAAGTTGAAGAACTTAAAAACTACAATTAGAGCCAGAAGATATTTTATTTAAAAATTTTCATTAATATATTTTATTTTCCCAAATTACATATAATAACAATTTTTAACATACATCTTCCAAAATCATACGATCTAAATTGTCTCCTTTCCTCCACACCACCCCTTCTGGAGAAGGTAAACAAGTTGATCTGGGTTATATATGAATTACAGAAGATACCTTAAAACAAAATGTATGAGCTGGAAGGGCACTTGGAACATAGAAGGTAACTTGGGAATGGCTGAACAAGTTGTGGTATATGATTGCAATGGAATACTAATGGACTATAAAAAATAGTGACCAAGAAGATTTCAGAAAAACCTGGAAAGAATTATATGAACTGATGCGGAATAAAGTGAGCAGAACCAGAACATTGTATACAGTAACAGTAATATTGTACAATGTACAAATGTGAATGGTTGAGCTACTCTCAACCATACATGATCTAAGACAAACCTAATGGACTCATCATGAAAAATGCTATCCATCTTCAGAGAAAGAACTGATGGTGTCTGAATGCAGATTGAAGCCAACCATTTTTTTACTGCCTTCTTTTTTTCTTTCATGTTACTCCATTTTCTTTTCTTTTAATTTTTTATATGAATATAAAATTAAGCCTTTCATGTTTCTATTTTGAGTTCATTCTCTGGAAGTAAGATTCACAATTTATTCTTTAGGTATTAAATTCATATCTGTGTATGATGTTCTCTTAGTTCTACTCATTTTGCTGCTCATTATTCTATGTTGTTCTTTCCAAGTTTTTAAAAAATTAGCCTGCTAATCATTTCTTATTGCACAGTAGTATTCTCTCCTAATCATATACCACAATTTGTTTAGCCATTCCCCAACTGATGGGTATTCCTTCAATTTATAATTCTTTGTCACTACAAAGAGAGCTGTTATAAATATTTTGAATAATAGGTTAATTTCCTTTTTTTCTTATTTCTTTGGGAAACAGACCCAGCAATTTGTATTGCTGGGCCTAAGGGTATATACATGGTTTTATAACTCTCTAGGTGTAATTCCAAATTGCTCACCAAAATAATTGGATCAGTTTACAATTCCACCAACAGTGTACTGGTGTCTCCATTTTTCCACATCCTCTCCAATATTTGTCATTTTAGCCAATCTGATGGATGTGAGATGATATCTCAGAATTTTTTTGCCTTGTATTTCTTTAATCAGTAGTGATTTAGAGCATTTTTCCAAATACCTATGAATGGCTTTGATTTCTTCATCTGAAAATTGTCTGTTCAGATCTTTTACCCATTTATTAATTGGGGGAGGGCTCTTATTTTTATAAATTTGGCAAGGCTCTTTATATATTTTGGATGTGAGAAACAGACCATTTTCACTTTATTTTCTTAATTTTTCTCATATATCTTCTTCTATAACATAAGTATGGAAATCCATTTTGTATGATGACATATGTATAACCAATATCAAATTCATTACTGTCTCAGGGAGAGAGGAAAGGAGAGAGGGAGATAAGAGAATTTGGAACTCAAATGATAGAAAATGAATACCAAAAATTATTTCTACATGTAATTGGGGAAAAACCCAAAACATTATTGAAGGGTAAAAAAAGAATATAGAAGGTTAGAACACAGAGAGAGCTGAAGGAACCTGAGAACATAGCATGTTGGAAGATGTTAGATGGTAGGGGATTCCAATGGAAAGAGAGCTTGTAGACCTGGTTTCATCTCCCAGCTCTACCTATAAAACCTGCAGCAAGTCATTAATTTTTGTAGGCTTATTTTGGTCATCTGTGAGTTGATGAGTGGACTAGCTGGCTTGTTAGGACTTTTCTAGATCTAAATCTAGAATCCAATGAACATAGAATATTAGACCTTAGCAGTATGTCAGAGTCAGAAAAGATCTTAGAATCTAGAATTTTTAAGCTAGAAGAAATCTTTGAACATAGAATGCTGGAAAACAAAATGTCAGAGTTGAAAGAGGTTTTAGAACATAAAATATCAGAAGATATTATAACTAGAAAGGATCTTACAGTATCGAGTTTTATAGCTGGAACAAATCTTAGATAATATCATGTCAGAACTGGAAGAGACCACAGGACAGCATGTTAGAATTGGAAGGAATTTGAAGGTATAGAAGCTTTGAACTAGTAGGGAACCTACAAGTAGAATCTTAGAAGACAGTACCCCTGGAAAGGACCCTAGAGGTCAACTAGTTTAATCCATTTATTTCACAGAGGAGGTACCCAAGTTCTGGAGAGGGGATAGGATGTGTTGGCACAGCTAGTAATTTCAGAGTCTGAATTTGACCTCCACTCTTCTGACCCAAAATCTAAGGTTTTTTTTCTTTCCCAGCACCACAAACTTCTGCTTTTATTGCTCCCTCCTTATTCCTTTGTTTTCCCCATTCCGATCTCCTCTCCTCTTTACCCAGGGTTTTCCAAAACCAAGGGCAAAAGATACCCAACTCTTTTAGAGGCCACAGGATCAAGGGAAGAATGTTTTAGGGTGAAATTCTGGAGGTTTTGAAGACCAAGAATAAAATCACCCAAAAGACAATGGGACTTGTTTTCTGATGCTGACTAAGAGAGGAAGAGGAGACCTGTAGGGAAGCTTGAAGATAAACCTGTTAAGAAAACCTGTCATATTAGTAAATAACCAAGTAGGTAAAGATCTAAATCTCTAGAAGCTCCTCTCTATGGCTTGGTCTCCTGAGAAGGATATCTAGCCTTGCACACAGACTTGGGCCTCAAATGGGCAGATCAGCCAGAGACTTAAAGGTATATGGAATACTTTCTTTACTGCAGTCCTATGGGGGAATTATTCTTGTCTCCATTTTACAGATAAGGAAACTGAGATTCCAAGAGGTAACACCAGACCTCACATTTAGAGTCCTAAACCACTCTCTCTAGTTGAATCTAGCATGAGATAGAAGTCAAGGATGAGAAACACAGAAGCCCAGAGAAACTAAAAAAGGTTTAGAACTGGATTTCCAATAAAGAGAATGTCAGTAGCCATAAGCCTTTCTTCTTGAGGGCTTTCTGGCTCAGTAGAGATGGAGGTTGACAAGGACCTTCAAGACTTTCCAGCTAATCTTAACTCTTTCATTTAATAGGTCAGGAAAGTGAGGTCTAGAGAGTAGACAGAACTTGTTCCCTGTTCCCTTCCCAGATCTCCAGAGACGCTGCTACAGGAAATGGATGGGAGTCTAGAGTCCAGTGAAGGTTCATTTCCCACATTTCTCTTGCTTGAAAACTAGAGAATCCTAGAATTGGCAGAGATATCAGAGGCCATATAATTCTACCCACACCTCAATAAGATTCCTCTCTACAACACACCTGGTCAGTGGCCATCAACCAGTGCCTGAAGACTAACAGTGAGAAGAAAACAACTGTACCCCAAGATAGGCAGTTCCACTTTGGTATTGTTCTGTTTGGCAGTATTTTGCTTTTCTGCCACTTTTTACTTCCCTTCTTAACTCTGACTTCTCAGGCAAAGCAGAACAGGTCTACTGTTCAATGTGTCAGCCCTCTAAATATGTGAAGACAATTAGCATAATGCCCTGAAGTCATACTACCAGAGTGCCAAGAGGCAATAGGGATGTGCAATAAATAGAGCACTGCACCTGGAATCAGGAAAACCTGAGCTCAAATCCAGTCTCAAACACTTAGTAGCTGTGAAACGAGTCACTTGGCTTTTGTCTGTCTCAGTTTCCGTAGCTGTAAAATGGAAATAATAATAGCACTTACCTCCCAGCGTTATGTTAAAATGAGATAATATTTTCAAAACACTTTGAAAACCTTAGATGTTGGCTATTAAGTTATTTCTTCTCTAGATTAAACAGGATTAGTTCCTTCAACCTACTTTAATTGCCCATCTTTGAACACTTTTCAGCTTATCAATGTCACCATAGTTCAAGAAGGACATTGACAAGCTGGAAAACATCCAGAAGAGGACAACTAAGATAGTGGGGGTCCTGAGTCGATGCCATACAAAAATTGGTTGAAGGAACTGGGAACATTTAGCTTGGAGAAGAAAAGATTCAGGTGCAATGGTGGCTGTCTATAAGTAATTGGAAGACTTCCATGTGGAGGAGGGATTATTCCGTTTTGCCTCAAAGGGCAGCACCAAATACAATGGGTAAGAACTCTAAAAAAGTGAATTTATGTTTGATACCAGGAAATACTTCCTAACAGCTAGAGCTATTCAAAAGCTGTCCCTAGAGGGATTGGGTGGGTTCCACTTCTTTGTAATGTTTAATCAGAAGCTGTGCCACCACTTACCGAGTATGTTATAGTGTGGTTATAGTAAAACTTGGACCAAATGACTGTTGAGGTCCCTTTCTACTCCCTTACATTCTGTGCTTCTGTGATTTCTTTCTAAAATGTGGTACCATTGCCTAGCCCTTGCTTTCTTTTGCTTTCGATCTAATATTCAGTATTGATTCTAAGACAAAAAGTAAGAGTTTAAATAAAATAAAATGTGGTGCCCAGAACTGAATTCAGTCCTATAGATGTGGCTTGACTGGGCAATCTAAATCAGGACTGTCACCTCCTTACTTCTAGACATTGTGCTCCTCTTAAGATTGAAAGATTACATTAGCATACTTGATTGTCATTACAACGTTGATTTATATTGAGCTTGCAGTCCATTAAAACGCTAAGATTTTATACTTATAGCTGTTCTTTTTGTGGTGGCAAAGAATTAGAAATTAAAGGGATGTCCCTCAGTTGGGGAATGGCTGTACAAATTGTGCTATATGATGATGATGGGATACTATTGTGTTATAAGGAATGATGAATAGGATGATTTTAGAAAGAATTGGAAAGACCTAAGTGAACTGATGTGGAGTGAAATGAGCAGATCCAGGAGAACATTATACACAGTAACTGCAATATGTTGGAACGATCTAATGTGATAGACTTTGCTACCAACAGCAACATAATGATCCAGGACAATTCTGAGGGGCTTATGAAAAGAATGCTATCCACTTTCAGGGAAAGAACTGTTGGAGTAGGAATGCTGATGAAAATATATGATTATCACTTATTTATTTGGGTATATGATTTGGGGCTTTGGTTTTATATGATTACTTACAAAAATGAATAATATGGAAACATGTTTTGGTGATAATACATGTATAACCCAGATCGAATTGCTTTTCAGCTCTGGGAAGAAGAAGGGAAGAAAGGAGAGAGACAATATGGATCATATAACTTCAGAAAAATTATGTGGAAATTTGTTATTAAAATAAAAAAATTTAAACGTAAGATTTATTTTCAAATGAACTGTCATCTAAGTCTCTCCTACCTTGTATTTATGAAGTTAATTTTTAGTTAAATGTTTTTTCTTCTTCTATCATGAGTTTAACAAATATAAAGCTTTCCAAAGAACAAAAAGAATTACATATGAAAAAACAGACTCTGTCAGCAAGTAGCTTTTTCATAAAAAATTGAGTGTGGGTACTGTTCTGACCTCTTTGCAGAACAAGGCCATCTACATCTCCCCCTCAGGACTCTAGGATGCCAGTAATGGAGTTGGGGGTCTAGGATGCCAGTAATGGAGTTGGGGGTTGACTCTCTCTAATGTTATCATCAAAACCCCTTTTAGCTGTATTAACCCTACCAAACTGCCAATGGGTAGTTCTATAGTTTCATTTAACTAATTAACATTGATTAGTTCTTACAAAGTAACATTTACTTAAAAGATATAGCAAGTACAAGAGTACCAGCATTTCTCCTCTCCAACAGTTAGGGAGTTTACTCTCCCCAATAACATCTTGGTCCCTGAGAAGGGTGGGCTGAGTTTTAATCAAATCTCTACATAGCTTTGGTCCCACTATTAGATGAAGCCACATATCAGCTACCGCTTCTCAGGATCCAAGATGCTGGACTGGCTGTCTGCAAAACCCAGCATGGACTCTGCTTCCAGGCTTCCCAGTGGCTTCCTCTCTTGCCCTTTTGAAAGTCACAAGGTCATTGTCACCTCCAATCTCCTTCACCTAAGACAGAAAAAAAGCAAGTGCTGTGATTGCACATGTAAAATCTATATCAGATTGATTACTGTCTGGGGGGTTGGGGTAAAGGGGGAGAAGGAAAAGGAGAAAAGGAAAGGGAGGAGAGAATTTGGAACTCAATATTTTAAAAAAAAAGTTAAAAAAAACCCCCAACCAAATGCCAAAGTAAACAACAGAGGCCTATGTCCAAAGGCCCTTGTTGGTCTTCGATGGGGAGGATACAAGCTCTGCCTGCTTACAACATCTCCCTTCTTTCATTGAAACACAGCTAGGAAGGAAGGAAACAGACCAGAAAGACCCTGCTCTGGTTTACTAATGCTTTTTGAATGAACCCCAGTTCTGTCTCTGAAGCCAGTCAAAAAAGCTCTTCTTTATCACGTGTCAAGCAGCCTGGAACCAGTTCCAGAATTTCTGCACATGCTCCACATCTCTCCAAGGCATTTCCATTATATGGCATCATGCCTCTGCAGACTCCCCAGCCCTTTCCATGTGGGGGGATTGCATCAGCCAAGCATGCCTGCTCATCAGACATTCATTTCATATATATTATATTATATTACAATAATGTATTATATAAAATGTGTAACAGTATCAAGATTATATTTAATATAACATATGGGTAGGATATAATATTGGGCAGCTAGGTGGCACAGGGGATAGAGTATCCAGCCTGGAATTAGGAATACTTTGTGAGTTCAAATTTGGCCTCGGTCACTTACTATCTCTGTGACCCTGGGCAAGTCACTTAATCCTGTTTGCCTCTCCTTCTTTATTTGCTGTAAAATGAACTAGAGAAAGAATGGCAAATCATTCCAGTATCTTTGCCAAGAAAATCCCAAAGGGAACCATGAAGAGATGGACAAGAATGAAAAATATCTGAACAACAGCAATAATATATAATATAAAATAACGTTTAAGTAGGTACCAACACTTGTCCATCTCCTTGGTAATGAAGTTTATTTTTTGAATCAGTTACTCTCAATTTAGACTATATGAGCTGAAAAACATCTTGTATGTACTGAAAAGAATTCTAGCCAGGGAATCAGAAGCCTTGGCTCTATCAATCAAGAATCATTTGTTCACTGCCTACTAGATATCAGATATGGTGTTAGGCACTGATAATATAAAGCCAAAGGATGAACAGATCCTGCTCTCAAGGAATGTTGGAGACGATATTAAGTAAATACATAGTATACACAAAATTCATACAAGATGGCGTAGGGGAAGGAGAGCACTAGGTTCTGGGGGAGGGCAGGAATAAGAAATGGTTTCTTTTTAGAAGGTGGTATATGAGCTTTGTCCCAAAGAAAACCTAAGATTCTAAGAGGCCAGGGTGAGGAAGTAGTGCATTTCAGGCTTGGAATCAACCAATACAGGAATTCCATACCTAAGGGAAGTCTGCAGTTCTGACACTCTGAACTTGTAAAAATTTCCATCTGGCTGATAATGTTCAAATCTAGCAGCAGTCTACTGGAACTTCCAACCAGGGGCAAATCAACAGGAATGTTGCATGGATTCCAAGTCAATTTGGTAATTTGCAAAGTTCAGACCAAGAGGGCAATGATCATGCTTTTCCCTGGATCAGACCACTTTGGGAGCACTGAAAGTTTATAAGTCCCCAACTTGAGGTATCCTTGATAGTCTGCAATACTACAATATTTGGTATCTCAAGAAAGCAGCAGAAAGACCTAAGAAGAGAAAAGCAGAGCCAAGAAAACAGCAAATACAATAATAACAACAATGTAAGTGGAAAGAACAACCACACGCCCCCCCCCCCAAAATCAAAAGTGAATGTAACAACTCTATTATAGGGCTTATTCTCCAAGGAAATTATTGATAAGAAAGCTCCACATATACTAAAATATTTATTGTAGCACTTTTTGTGATAGGAAAGATTCAGAAACAAAGTAGATGCCCATTTAATGGGGAATGAATAAACAAATAGTGGTACATGAATGTAATGAAATACTGTGCTATAAGAAATTATGTAATGAATACAGAGAATGGGAAGATCTATATGAACTGATGCAGAATTAAGTAAGCAGAGTCAAGAAATCAATATCCATAGTAACTACAACAATGTAAATGAAAAGAACAACCATGATCCTGAAGAATTAATGATGATATAACAAAAATCAATAAAAACTTATAAAAATGAAAATAAGATATCAATTATTTTTTAAATGAATGTGTAGAGACTGAGGAAAAGTATTTAGACAGATAGGAGAACCAGGAGAGAGCAGTGTTATGAAAACTCAGAAGGAAGAATCACTTAATAACAGCTCATATTTATATATTAATTTAAAATTCAAAAAGTGTCTTACCCATATACTCTGTTAATCACTGTTCTTGTTGACAACATTATAACATATTATCTCATGTTAGCTTCCTAACAATTATGTCCTTGGAGTTTTCCAGGGCCAGGGACAGAAGGTAGCCAGCCACTGATAGGACCACAGAATCAGACATCCCTTTTTTTCCAGATAAAAAAATTGAGAGCTGGAAAGGTTAAGTGACTTGGTCAAATTCACATAGCTAAGAAAGTTTAAGGGGTGGGATTTGAACCTAGGTCTTAACACTCTTCATTATACCATTCTGCCTCATCTAACTGTGTAACCACATAGACAAGTCATTCCTCCTCTTTAAGCCTGTTTATTCACCTGTAAAATAAGAAAGTGGGTGGATTGATGACCTCTTTTCAAGTAAAGTATTCCATGTTCTGACATTTTTTATCCAAAGGTCTTTTTTAGCTCTAATATTCTATGTTGTGATACTCCATGTTCCATAGTTTAGCATTCTATATTAGAAAGTCTCTTATAAAGTTCCGATATTTTATGATCTAATATTTTATTATCTAAGGTCTCTTCTAGTCCTAACATTCTATTTTCTAAGGACCCTTCTAATTCTGTCACTGTATGACTCTCTGAGGCCTGAGCTGAAGCTTGCGACCTCAGAACACTTGGGAGGCCATATATCCCACCATCAATCAGTGGGGGTGGCTCAGAGCTCGGAGCGGATATCATAGCATCACCCCAGCGCCCTGATCTTATCCTCTTCATTTCCTCCCCTTCCCAGAGATGTGCCTGCTCCCTGATGACTCCATCCATCATCCCTGCGCTGCCTGGAGGGGGGTGAGGGAGAGAGAACGGACAATGGGGGAGGGGCGCTTCTTTCTTCTGAGAAGGATGTGAAGGTCCAGGAGAGGTGGAGGTGGGGGGTCCTGAGTCCTGAAAGTACCTTCGAAGGAAAAGAAGGGCAACACTTCCTTCCCCAAAGTAAAAAACAAAACAAAACAAAAACAAAAACCCAACACCGAATTTCTGGGTCTCCCACTTGCCTCTTTGAGGAGTGGGGCAAAGCTCTGCCACTGGGTGATGGCTTGGGTTGGGGATTGTGAGGGATCGCTGGGGAGAGAAGGCGGTTTCCGACTCCCCTGCCTTCCCCCTTGGGGCTCAGGCTGTGGCAGCGGAGGTACGCGAGGAGGGGAGGGGAGGGCGGAGAGAAGGGCGGTGCCCAGAAGGGAAGCCTTATATCATTTCTCTGCAATGCTAGTTTGCTCTGGGAAGTTTCTCTCGCACGTCTTTAAATTTTACTGCCCTTGGCCAGCGGCCTGCGCCCGCCTCCTCCGCCAGGAAGCCGGCGGGCAGGGCAGGGCTGGGCGGCGAAGGGCTGCAGGGGTAGAACTGGAGAGAGAGGGAGGGACGACTCTTAAGTACCTTATGACTGGAGGCTTTAGCCCCTAGTCTGTGTGTTCTTCTGCGGGGCACAGTCCTTTGGGGTGACTGGAAGGTGGGAGACAGCTCCCTCCCCCACTTGGTGCCTCAAGGCTTAAGTGCCAGGTCTTAGGGCGGGGATGGGAAGGAATTGGCGGCACCCTTTAACCCCGGTAAGTTCTCAGTGGAGCCTGAACTGTGGGCGGCTTTCTTAGCCTCATCTCAGGTGGCATCCTTCCGTCTGCTCCAAGCCCCCTCCCTGCCCCTCAGTATATCTCACTTCTTTTGCCTCGTCGACCTTTTCACGAGCTATCCTCGCCTCCCGTTGCTTCACCGCTTTCAGATCATTCCACTCTAGCTCAGTCGACCTTTCCCCGCCTCACAACCCAGGTTACTTCCATTCTCCCACAGGTCATTTGCGTTCTAGATCAAACCGTACTGCTCTCACTCGAGGTCTCATTCAAACCTTTCACCGTCCCCCAATCAGGAGTGATTCATGGATTAATGTCAACCTGTATAACGGTTTTTATTGGACTCACAAGTTTCTGTCCTTGATTTCGAAGGTTAGAGCCAACATTCCCTTGTTTCGTTTGGCCATAGAGCAGTGGGCTAAGGTAGGCGGCAGAATTCATAGCCGTAGAACAGGCTGGCTTGGGACTTAGTGAATGCAGCAGGGTCGTTAGAGTTCTCTAAACAGTTATGAGATTCTTGTATGTAATATGTAATTTTTACAAGTAATAAACAATTATGAGATTCTTGTATGTAATATGTAATTTTTACAAGTAATAATTACATATGTAAATGAGATTCTTGTTCAGGTAACAGGTGTGCCACATGACCTCGTATTGAAAAGAACACAGGATGATTAAGTACATATTCCAAGGGGCAGGTAAGTGGCTCAGTGGATTGCGAGCTAGACCCAGAGCTGGGAGGTCCTGGGTTAAAATCAGACCTCAAACACTTCTTAGCTGTGTGTCCCTGGTCGAGTCACTTAACCCCCACTGCCTAGCCCTTACCACTCTTCTGCCTCAGAACCAATACACAGTATTGATTCTAAGACAGAAAGTAAGGGTTGTTTTTTTAAGTGTGTATTCTAAAAAAGTCAAACTCAGAAGGGGGAAAAACCTTATGTGTACAAAAATATTTATAGTAGCATTTTCTGTTGTAGCCAAAGACTGGAAACAGTGGATGCCCTTTGGGAAATAGATGAACAAACTTTGATATGTGTGTATAATAGAATATTATTGTGCCCTAAGCACAATAGAGGCAACTGGTAAAGTGGATAGAATGCTGGGTCTGGAGTTAGGAAAACCAGAATTTAAATCTGGCCTCAGATACCATCTAGCTGTGTGATCCTGAGAAAGTCATTTAACCTCAGTTGCCACAACTATAAAATGGGGATAATAGTAGCTACCTCAAAGGGTTGTTGTGAGGATCAAACAAAATATTTGTAAAAAAAATTTATTTAGTACAGTGCCCAACACATAGTAGATACCATATAAATGTTTATTTCCTCTGCTTCCTCGGAAAAGTGGCAATTATTAAGGAACCAGAAAAACCTAGGAACACTTTTATAAACTGATATGAAATGGACAAAATCAGGAAAACAGTATATGTGATGAAGGCAATAACGTAAAAGAAAACGACTTCTTTAGTCTATGAACTCTGGTCAATGCAGTGACCAGTCATGACTTCAGAAGACTTATGATGAAACCTGCCTCTTACTTCCTCAAAGAGGTGTGATAGACTGAGATGCACAACGAGACATACGTTTTTCAGACATGCCCAATGTTTTGGCTGTTTTGCTTGACAACATTTAATTTGTTATGTGTGATTCTTGTCCATGTCCTCCCATAAATCATTCATGCAGGATTTACCCTACATGTAAGAGATGCAAATGTCCTCTGATGTCTCTCCTCTCTCTTGGTACTGAGTTCTCAGAGGCCAGGTCAGCAGAGTTCAACAGATTCTACTAACCTAGAAAAGATTTGAATATGATAGATTGACTTATCTAAGGGCTAATCTACTTAAATATAGAGAAGTTTCTCTTTGATGAAGTCATGAATTCTTGGACCAGGAGATTCCATAAGACCAATCAGAAATACTTTCCAGAAAAAAATATGTCGTGGGTCCTGTGAGTTGTTCTTCATGGAGCCTTGCAAACTATTAGTTATTGTGGCTTCATTTTCTAAATGCTCACGGAAGGGTCTCTAATTGGAACATTTCACTGTCTTCCTTTATGGGGCTGAGTGGTGGGGAGGCAGATGGTATAAATGGTATAAAATTTCCTCCAGGGTTCATTTCCCTAAACCACTTCTCTCTTTTGATACTCCTACCTTCAGTTGTTAGCAATAATGAGAATATCACCTGTGTCCCTAACTTCATTTTCTTGCCCAGTTTTCTTAGTTCCTAACAGTGTTTTCTAATTCCCTTCTGAAGGTTCAGTTAGTTTCTATGTGGATCACCAACTAGGCATCATGGTGGTCAAGTTTGACATATCTTCAGTCACATCCAGGATATAGGTTCCATAAAGTGAAATTGTTGGTCATGTGTACAAATGCAAAAGGATCTCATTTTACTCAGACACAAAGCGTGCAAATTCAAGCATACACAACTGGTGATTAAAAAACATAAAATCAAAAAAATACAGAAAATAAACATTTTAAATTATGTGCTAAATCCACATCATTTTCCTAGGCTGTGTAGTTTTACAGCAGCTAGTCCAATCATGCTCATTCTTGCTCTGAGAAGTATTAGTGTGAGTCATTACATTGTTTTGCACCAAACATTAGCTCTCACATCAGTCTTTATTCAGAGTTCTCACTTGTAACAAGTCATGTCCATGTCAGAGTAGTGCTTCTCTTTGTTTCATTAATGCTATTTAGTTATTAAAAATGGCTCCAAAGTACAAGAGTAATGATGCTGATCGCTCTGATAAGCCTAAAAAGTAGTATAGTGCCTAGGTAAACATATATGAAATACTTAATAAATAATATGGTTTATTAATATGTGTGATTTTCTTTTCTTTTTTGTAAAGATATTTTATTTTCCCAGTTACATGTAATAACAATTTTTAGCATATGTTTTCCAAAATTATAAGATCCAAATTGTCTCCCTTCCCTCCTCTCTCCCAGAGATGGTAAGCAATTTGATTTGGATTATATATGTATTATCATGTAAAACAAACTTCCATGTTGGTCATTGTTTTAAAACCAAAACCCCCAAGTGAAAACATAAACTGTTGTGGAAAATGGTATGCTTTGATCTGCCTTCTGACTCCAATAGTTCTTTCTCCAGAGATGGATAACATTCTTTGTCATAAATCCTTCAGAATTGCCCTGGATCATTCTATTACTGAGAATAGCTAAGTCTTTCACAACTGATCATCACACAATATTGCTGTTCCTGTGTACAATGCTCTCCTGGTTCTTCTTATTTTGCTTCACATCAGTTCACATAGGTCATTCCAGCTTTTTTCTGAAGTCATCTTACTCATAGTTTCTTATAGCACAATGGCATTCCATCACCATCATGTACCACCATTTGTTCAGCTATTCTCTAATTGATCTACATCCCCTCAATTTCTAGTTCTTTGCCACCCATTATGTGCAATTTTCAACTTCCACAAAGGGTCTTAGAATGTTTTGGTTACTAAAAACAATTTCCTACTGAATCCACCTAAATAATCTTAAAACTCTCTTCAGGGGAGAGACACTAACCTCTTCTTTCTCTGATATTGTTTGAGTTGGTAGGGAGGATTGGCTCCCTGGACTCTCACTCTCCTTATCCCCGAGATGGAAAACTTGTGGTATCCAACCCTAGTAGTCACTCAATGGTTCATCAGACTCAAAATTATTAGCTCCTATAGCCATTAGTTTCCAAAGCCTTTAGTGCCTACGCTCACTTAGCCATTAACTTTAGCAGTCTGTTGCTCCCATATTCTATAGCTCTCAAAGCCATCAATTACTTTAGTCACTAGTTCCTAAATCCTTTAGTTCCTATAGCAATTAGGTACCACTGTCATTTGCTCATCCAGTAGTTAATTCAACCATTAGCTCAAAACTGTCTCCCACAGTTTCTGTCTCATTACCTAACAGATAATGGTTCCCATGTTCACATTACCCCACCTAGAAGGGACTGGATGTGTATGAACAGAAACCAGGAATACCTTAATCTCAGTCTTAGGTATGAGGAGTGGGTTTACTCGTTTTTCTCTACTATACCAAAAAGCCATATAGCTATAGAATCCAAGCTCTGAAAGGGACCTCAGATGCCCTATTGTTCAATCTGTACCTGACTTAGAAAACCTTCTCTAATATTCCCAAGAAATGGTAGTCCAGCCTAAACCTAATCCTACTTTATGGATGATTTACACAAGTTCACACAGCTACTATGTCACAATCTAACCCAGTCCTCCAGACTGGATTTAGTTCTGTTTCTAACTAGAAAAACTATAGTCTGTAACCTAGAGTCATAGGATCTTAGAATTGGAAGGGAACTTAGAAAGCATTCAACTTGACCAATCAATAAAGAAATCTTCTTTTTTAAAAACCCTTTCCTTCCATTTTAGAATCAATACTGTGTATTGGTTCTAAGGCAGAAGAGTGGTAAGGACTAGGCAATGGGGGTCAAGTGACTTGCCCAGGGTCACACAGCCAGGAAGTGTCTGAAGCCAAATTTGAACCCAGACCTCCCTTCTCTGAGCCTGGCTCTCAATCCACTGAGACACCTAGCTGCCCCTAGAATATACAGAGTTGCCCCCTCTAAGAAATCCTCTTTTTAACATCACCAACAAATAATCATCTAGTCCCTGCTTAGAGACTACCAGTGATGAGGTGTTCAGGGTGACCCATCTTATTGTTGAATAACTCTAATTTTTAGAAAGTTCTTACTACAGAAATAAAAATCAATTTCTCTGTAATCCCATTCTATTCCCTACTCTTGCCTTTGCTGTGCCCATTGTTCCAGCAAAATCCTCAAATATTTTTCAGGAAAACTGTTGAACTTTGCCTCTTTTTCCTGAGCTCAGGACTTTATCTTTACCTCCATTAAATTTGACTTATTTAAATGCATCCCACTATTCTAGTCTGCTGGATTTAAATTCTGGTATTCTTCATAATAAATTACCTCCCTAGGGTGATGTCACATGTAAATTTGATAAATTTGTTATGGTGGGATAGGCCTTCTGCACCCCATACCCACAGTTTTTGTTATTCTGTGTGATAGGAATATCACAGAGGAAGAGCACTTGACTTGAAGTTGGGTAATTGAGGTCCAAATTCCAACTTTAACTTGAAAAAACCACCTTCTCTTACTGAGTCTCATTTTCCTCATCTGCAAAATGGAAATGATAATAGTTGCATTATTCACCTTCACAAGGTTGTTGTGAGAAAAGTAGAGATATCATTATTATTATTCACAAAAGATCTAGACTTACTGATGCTTCTTTCACTTATCATACTGCCCCCACCGCTCCTAGCTTCTGAGATGTCCTAAGCCTTAGATCTCATAAAGGGATCAGATTGTAGTATCATAGATTTGGAGGCATCTCAAAGGTTCATCTAGCCCAGTGATTCCCAAAGTGGGCACCACCGCCCCTTGGTGGGTGCTGCAGCAATCCAGAAAGTCGGTGATGGCCACAGGTGCATTTATCTTTCCTATTAATTGCTATTAAAATTTAAAAAAAATTTAATTTCCAGGGGGCTAAGTAATATTTTTTCTGGAAAGGGGGTGGTAGGCCAAAAAAGTATGGGAACCACTGACTAGCCTAACCTCTTCATTTTACAGATGAGGAACCTAGGACACAGAGAGGTTAATAAATAAGGTAAGCTAGCATTTATATAATGCTTCAAGATCTACAAAGCCCTTTATAATTATGTTTACATTTGATCTACGCAACAACCCTGGGAGAGTAGATGCTGTTATTATCCCTATTTTACAGATGAACCCCAGTCTCCTGAGTCAGTACTCTTTTTCCCTAGCATGATTCCTTCAAGAGAAGATTATAAGGACTTCCTTTATTCTAGTTCCTTCTTTGCTCCCCAGTAACTTCATGGCCACTTATTTGGGGGTGGGGGTGGGTCTGGATCAATAACTCAATTAGTGTAGGGCCCTCCTGGTGATGAAATTTCCTCTATAGATACAGATTAGGACCTGCTCTAAATCTTTTCAGCTTGGGAAAAGGAGCTTGAGGGCACTGAAAGATTAAGTGATTTTTGCCAAGTTCTGAAGCCAGTATGAGTCAGAGGCATGATGTGAACCAAAGTCTGCCTGACTCCATCCATCCCACACTTGCTGTGCCTCTAAGGGGATGCAAAATTCCAGTCTCCTGGCTGAAAGAGCTTTGACCTAGAGTCGAGAGCCCAAGAGTCTAGAGTTTAACACTCATTTTGGGCCCAAACTTGACTCCTCCTCTATGAAATGGTATTGGGTAAGATTGCCTTTAAGCTCCCTTTTAGCACTGACATTGTGAGCCTAGGAAATTGGGGCTCCACTTCAGCTCAGCCTTAATTTTAGTAAATGTTGAATGTGATTCATTTTGTGGTTCATGAAGTACCTCAGTTTCTTTCCTTATAAAATCATGCAGTTAGAATAGATGAATCCTAAAATCTCTTCTAGTTCTAACATGATCCCTTGAGACTTCAAGTTCTCTTCATCTCCTTCCCCCCAAAGCATCCATCTGTTTTCTGTAAGGATCACTTCCAGTTCCCTACTAATGAGGTTTCTTGGATGTGAAGTGTGAAGAAACAATTAATGATTATTTTTGAAAATTAGGCAATAAAGTCAGTTTAAGTGGGAAACTGCCTAGTGGCCTTCTTCCTCTGGTTGGGGTAGGAGGAGAGACAGAATCAGGAGTGTGCTAGAGCCAATTCATATTAGCTTAAGAAAGTAACACTTTTCAATGGAACCCTTCTACCTAGGGACACAGATATACACTCATCTTGGGCTCCTCTTACATGATACAAGACCAGCAGTGAAAATCTCAAGGGCACTGAAATCACAGATTGGAGAGGTGTGGAGCAAATGATCAAAACAGCTGTGAGAAGGGGGTTAGACATGGAACAACTGCCAAGAAGTCATGCCCCCCTCTCCAAACCGTCCAGTGCTCACTCTGCCTCTAACAAATCAGGGATCTATGCTAGAGCTGGCTCCTATAAGCTCATGAGATTCCATAGTTAAATTTTTCAGTGTGAGCATCTACACCTTGGAAATCAACAAACACTAAAAATCAAGGCTTGATTTATTATTTTGTTGATTGTCTAGACTCAAGAAAGTGCTAAAGAAAAAGCTGAAAGGTATAGATTTAACTTAAAAGTGTGTTATGTGTATAGTTTTTTTTTCCTCCCAGAGAGCCAGTTGTTAAACACAGAGTGTGTACCACTGAATACAGCCTCCTCTTGAGATTTCTTCTGGTTTGTTAAAGTATTTGTCTTCCCCAATTCTGCATACACCTACACATACACGCTCACTCACACTCACCAAAGGGCCTTTTTTTTTGACAATTGCCCCCAGTTAAAAAATTCCTAGCTATTGCTCTGGCACATCATGTTCAAGGCAGGTCCTGTTCTGGGTAATGGGTAAACAGGAATAAAGGAAGATGGAATCCCAGCCATCATAAGGATCTTACATTATCAAAAGGGGCATAGGACATGTAGGTAAATAACTGAAATGAAACTGAATGTGCTGAGGATAAAGGAGAGTCCTTGCAAAAAACAAATTTGAAGAGAGAAAGCTCTCTTTCAAAATGGGTATTTGGGATGAGGAGTTTTGAGGGACAGGTTGTTTGCAAAGAAAGGTTTACTGGAGGAAGTGTCATATAATCTGAGCTCTTACAGAATGAGAGGGACTTGGAAAAAAAAGGTAATTGTGGAAGATGGATCTGAAGCTCAGAGTAGGCTTCCTGGAGGGAAAGCACCTGAATTAGGGTTTGATGGAAGAGGATTTCAGTTTTTAAAAAGTGATTAATTTGTGCTTGGTCTCAGTGCTGGGACTACAAAAAAAGTCCAGGTGATAGGGAAATCATTAGATTGAATCAGAAAACTTTGGTCAAAGTCTGCTTTTGCTAATTTGCAATGTGATTATGGGCAAGTTGCTTCCTCTTCCTAGGTCTCCATCCCCTCCTCTGACAAAGGAAACTCAATGGACAAGATCTCTAAGTTCCCTACCAGCCTTCACAAGTCATGATAAAAAAACAAACCCAAACCCTCACCCAATATAATCATACTTACAATAAAAATTGCATTTTCCCATAAACATTTAAACAAATATTTTCATATTCTCTTCTTATCTGTCTTTTCCCATCTACATTCATATAAAATTCTGTGGTCTTTGTTTTCTATTGTGGTGGTCAATATACTGTTCTAATTCTTTCTTTTACATCAATTTGTAAAATAAGATAAAATAAAATAAAACCAAAATGGTCCTTGAATTTAGCAATTAAGAGCTCATTGGTATGCAGCCCTTCTCAAAGTGCAGTGTGGGGAGAGAGGGAGGGAGACTGATGGAACTTAAACTGTAACAAAAAAATAAATTAAAACTTAAAAAAAGACATCATTGGTAACCTTGGTGAGAGCAATTTCAGTCAGCTTATTGAGTGGGAAACAAGATTGCAAAGGGTTGAGAAATAAGGTGAGGAGGTGGAGACAATGAGTTTTTAAGTGCCTGATAACCCAAATTTTTTAGTTAAGCAGAATGCCAAATTTTTGACTTTGACAATATGACTTTAAGATTCGCAAAGCATTTCATAGCCAGGACTTCATTTGATCTTCACACCTTCTGGATATGGTACTATGGGTACAATTAACCTCACTTAGATAAGGAAATACAGCTAACTGGATGGCATAGTGGTTAGAATAACAAGACTAAAGTTAGGAAGACCTAAATTCAAATCTATCCTCAGACACTTATTAACTGTATGACCTTGGGCAAGTCCCTTTACCCTGTTTGCCTCAGTCTCCTGAGCTGGAGAAGGAAATGTCAAACCAATCCAATTTCCCTGCCAAGATAAATGAGGTCACAAAGGGTCAGAGATGACTGAAAATAACTGAACAGCAAAAGAGATAAGGGTATAGAATGACATGGGAAATGGAGTGAAACGTGCCAATACTATATTGTTCTAAGTGCTTTACAAATATCATCTCATTTGAGCCTCACAATATGTCTGTAAGATAGGCGCTATTATGATAAATGAGGCTCAGGGAGAGTAAATGACTTGGCCAAGGTTATGTCACCATAGTCCAAACTTTGGTTAAGTACTACCAAACTGGAAGGGCTTAGAGCAGAAGTTCTCAAAATGTGGTCCTTGGACCCCTAGAGGTCCCTGAGACTCTTTCAAGAGGTCCAAGAGTCAAAATAATTTCCATATGCTAAGTATGCTAAGATATTTGCCTGTTAAAGCATTTCTCTATTTCCAGCTACCTGTATGTATGAAGATAGATTTTCTTTATGTGCTTCAGCCAAAACAACATAAAGCAACACACTGAATACAGAAGTCAGTAGGAAAATCTAGTTATCTTTTGTTAAATCAGATATTAAAAGACTTTTGTAGAAACATATAAAACATTACCTTTTTCACTAATTTCTTATTTTGGAAAAGAGTTATTTTTCATTAAAATATTTTCATTAAAATTTATGTTAACATGTAATGGATTTGTTGTTAGTTTTAACAAATTAGTAAATATTTTAAAATGATTTTCATTTGTAACATGGCAAATATCGATAGATATAATTTACATAAACAAAAACTCTGAAAATGATTCAAAAACATCAAATAAAAATTCAAGAACATTTGACTTCGCTCCTTCTTGTGACCTGAGGTTTGATCTGTTGTCATGGAAACCAGCTCGCTTGAAATAGTGTCAGTACAAAGAAGCCAGGAGCATTTATTTATTTATTTATTTTTGTGCTTCCAGATTTCTCTATTTTTGGATTAGAACAGTCTCATAAAACCCACATACATTTTTGGGAACAGTGATGTTAATGTAATACATGGAGGCATTGTAGCTTCCCCTGTTTCTTCACTCCCTCTCCACAGGCACTTATGTTTTCCTCTTATGAGAAATAGTGCAGAACAATGCAAAGAGCAATAGACTTCTGAAGACTCATATTTGAGCATTTTGCAAGCTATGAGACCTTGACCCAGTCTAGAGGTTTCCTATTGCCTCCTCAATTTAGCCTTTAAAGCCCTATACAACTTGGGCCCAACCTCTCTTTTTAGCCACTCTGGACATTTCTCCCTTTCCTCATCTCTGCCAACCTGCCAAAACTGGCCCCCTCTCCATTCCTCACTCCATCTCTCCTCTCTGGACCTTTGTGCTGGCCATCATGCCCAGAATAAATGCACTTCCTTCTTTCCTCGATGACATGGAATCCTTCTTTTCCTTTAAGATATGGTACAAGTATGGTATACAATTGTGATAGAATACTGTTGTGCAATAAGAAATGGCCAGCAGGATAGTGTCAGAAAAACCTGGGAAGGTTTGTATAAACTGATGCAGAGCAAAGTAAGCAGAAGCAAGAGAACACAGTATTACACAGTGGTAACAATATTATAAAGATGATCAACGGTGATAGATTTAGTGAATGATGAAGACAATTCCAAAAGACCCATGATGAAAAATGCTATCCATGTCCAGAGAGAAAACTGATGAATACTGAATGCAGATTGAAGCACACTTTTTAAACTTTTCTTATTATTATTTTGCTTGTGTTTCCTTTTACAACATGGCTAATCTGGAAATATGTTTTGCATGACCTCACATATTTAATCAAAATGAAAGTGCTTGCCTTCCCAAGGATGGGGGACTAGTGGGAGAGAGGGGGAAAGGGAGATAACTCAAAGGTTTAATATTTTTTACATGTAATTAGGAAATATTTAATGAAATAAAAATATTTTTAAAAATTTAGTGCAAGCACCGGCTTTTGCAGGAAACCTTTCCTAATCCCCCAACTGCTAGTGTCATCCCTCCCAAACTACCTTGTATTTTGACTACTTTTTATTTTTTAATTTTATGTTTAAGCTATATATGTGTATATAATATATATAAATGTAAATATTATATATATATACTTTTTATCTCCCTAATTAGAGTATAAGCTGATATAAAGAAGGGATTGTTCCACCATTCTTTATACTTATAGCTCTAGTGCCTAGAACAGTGTCTGGCACCTAGTAGATACTATTTATTGATCAACTGTTGATTGAATCATTTTTATTATATATTTAGAGCTAGAAAAGGACTTTAGAGATTATTTAGTTTAGCCTCACCAATGATGTAGGATCAGAGATTTAGGCCTGGAAAGGATTTTAAAAGTCATCTCATCCAACTCCTAATTTTACAGATGAGGAAACTGAGTCTTGGAGGTGAAAAAAACTTATCATTTTAAAGAGGAGATCACTGGGTCTCATGCAGTCTGAGTGGTTTGCCCAAGGTCAGATAGGTATGAGTATCTAAGGTTGGAATCCAACTTTACTTTGGATTATTTCAAATTCTGTTCTCTTTCCAGTACAACATGCTGCCTCGGAGGGGCTCTCCCAAGGTGGCATAGCTGGTGAGGATGAGAGCTAGAGAATGCAGGTCTCTGGCTCCAAGTTTTGACCTCTTCCTCCTACATCAAATCACCTCTCTAAGCCTCCATTTTTCATCTGTAAAACAGATAGGATGATAATTTCTCCATGTACCATGCATGGTTGTCATAAGGAAAGTGTTTCAAAAACATTAAAGCACAAGAAAAATGGGGGTGAATGATTACTACTGCTGTTGCTGTTGTTATACAAGCTTATGGGCCAAAGCTCTTGCCAGCCCTGGTTTATGCCGTCATTGCCCTAGAGGTGAGGGTTATTGTTTGGGCTATGTTTGCAGGAAAACCCCCTAACATCCTTTCACACTGGGAAGCAGCAACCATATCCTGATCTCTGGCTCTCTCTTCACAGAGCACTGACAGTTCAACCAAATCCTTCCAAGTAATCTTGCTTATCCAGGAACATTCCTTGGAGACCCAACTTGGAACGGTTGTCTTTTTCTGGGGAACCTAGAAGGTTTATCATATTAGCAGATGGGGCGAAGCTGTCAGGAATAATTAACATGTTGGATAATGAAACTGGGATCCAAAAAGATCTAGTCGGGATAGGATGAAAAAACCAAATTAAATAAACTGAAATTTAATTAGGATAGATGTAAAGTTTTACAATTGGGTTCAGAATATTACTGTATAATTGTAGTATGGTAATGGTATGGTTAGATAAAAGAAATATGTGATTTGAAAGTGGTAGTAGTTAATGTGCTCAAGTCAATATGATTCAATAATGTGACGTGGCAGTCAAAAAAGTTGTCTCATTAATTATATGTTCTTCATTAATATACTCTTATACTTATTTAATAATAGTCTCTCTTTTTTTAAACCCTTACCTTCTGCCTTGGAACCAATATTATGTATTGGTTCCAAGGCAGAAGAGTGGGAAGGGCTAGGTAATGGAGGTCAAGTGACTTGCCCAGGGTCACATAGCTGGGAAGTGTCTGAGGTCAGATTTGAACCCAGGACCTCCAGTCTCTAGGCCTGGCTCTCAATCTACTGAGTCACCCAGCTGCCCCCAATAATATTCTCTTCATTAATAGAGACATATTGTGCAGAATGAGGGAAGTTGTCATCATGTGGTGGTCCTCTGCCTTGATCAGACCATATCTGGAGCTTTGCTTTTATTCCTAGGTCCCATGTTTTAATAAGAACATTGGTCAAGTGGTAATCCAAAGGAGAAAAATCAGACAGTGAGGAGATAGGTATTTAAGGATTGGATGTAAGACTCAGTGACTAGAGCATTGGGCCTGGAGTCAGGAAAAACTGAATTCAAATTCAACCTCAGATACTTCCTAGCTGTGTAAGGGTTACACCATGCCACTTAACCTCCAATTGCCTGTCAAAAGGATCCACTGGAGAAGGAAATGACAAACCATTCTAGTGTCTTTGCCAAGAAAATCTTATGGACAGCTATGGTTCATAGGTCACAAAGAGCTGACATGATTAAACAACTAAACAACAAGGACTGGTTGAAGGCATCATTCCTCTTTGTGTTCACTTCCATCCCATCAAACTGACTTAACTTTCTCATGCCCAGCTCTCCATCTCCTATCTCTGTAGCTTTGCACTCTTCCTCACATTCTATTATTAAGCCTTCCTGACCTCCCTATTTTTTTCAAGGCTTGGCTCAAATGCCATCTTCAATGTGAATGTGAATCTTTTTCTGATCAAGTCATTCGAGTCTCCCCTCTCCAATATATTTTGTATCTATTTTGCATATCCCTATATTTGTATGTGTTCTCTTTCCCAGATTGTTAGCACCTGAAGGGCAGGTATTATTTAACTTTTTGTCTTTGTATCTAAAGCACCTAGCCCAGAGCATGCATATGGAGGTGCTAAATGGAAATACAAATACCCTTTCCACATTAGAGGGAGTTAGGGGTGCAGCAGCCCAGCTATCTGGAAAATCTGTAATACAGAAGTCTGAATTTTTTTATTTTTCTTATATAGGGTGTTCACAGTACCTTATTATAAAATTTGGGTTGAATATTTGGTCATAGGCTATATAATTTCTAAATCCCTTTTGTGTCATCTGCTGGACTTTGCATGCCATCTGCAGCTTCTACAAAACTTTCCCCAAATTCCCATTTAATTTCTGCCATACGTTGAACCCACAATGGGAAAGTCAAGATGTGGAAGAAATACCTGTACTTGTTGACTCTGTTTGCTTGGTTGATTGGTGTTTATCTCGACTAGGGAAAGTCTTGGGAGGAGACATGGTTGTTGTTTTCAAGTTTGAGTTCCTCTTCCTCTCTTGCTTGCCCTAGCCTTGCCTCTCCTTCCAAATTCTCAAAGACTCAAATAACTGGATCTGGAGAGATTCTTTTTCACTAGTCACACACTCCCCATTCAATCCTCCCCCTCTTCCTCCAATCAGGTAAGATACTCATGGCTCTGTCATAAATAAAAATGGCAAAAGAGAGGAAAGAGAGAGGGAGAGGAAAACTTCAACTCCAAATTGAAAAAAGAAGAAGGAAAATGAACAGTAAATAATCACTTTCTTAGCCCCCTGGTATAGACCATGCAAAATGATAGAGCCTTTCCTTCATTTACTTGCTGAAAAAAAGACCCAGATATGATCTTCATAGTGGATGTAGATGACCGTCAGGATGCTGCTTCACCATGTGGAGTGAGATGCATGCCAAAATTTCAGTCTTATAAAAATGGAGAAAAGGTGGGTGAATTTTCTACAGACAATAAGGAAAAGCTTAAATCCACCATTAATGACTTGCAGTTATTCTGGGTCCTGTGAACAGTGTGAACAACTGTCAGCTGTTCAGAAGAAGAGTGCCTAAGTTTTTCTATTTCCCCCAAAAGATCAAATGTAATAAGAGTATATTTGCAAATAACATTTAACTATAAGTGGCAATAAAATGTAAATTCTATCTTCTTGAGGAAAAATAGTTTAGAGAACTCCAAAAATTCACTGGGTTGCCTCATGAGATGGTATATTTCTAGTCACTCTAAGGGGTCACAATGTTGTTGAAAGGCCACTTGTCAAAGAGGGGATACCTATTCATTTAATTTTGTTGGACTCAATCCCCAAGTTCCCTTGTAGTGCTGAGATTCTTTGATATTTTCATGACTCTACCCTCATTTTAAGATATAGGGTTGGAGTGGGGGAAATTGGAGAGATTAATTCATATGATAATGTGTGGGTCTATTTTTTTCCTGTTTTGAAGTCTAGAGTTTAGAAAACATTAATAACACCCTTCTGCTCAACTCTTACCCTTAGGGAAGGAACTAAAGTCATGTCATAGTGTTCTGGGATTTAGAAGTGAATGGAGGAAAAAGCAATGGACAAGAAAATATTCCCATGGTCTCCTGAGATAATAATATTTTAACCCCATCAATGAACTTAAGTAAGGGAGGTCTAGGAAAAGGAATCTACAGGAAGTTCCACCACCTTTTCTTGAGGCCACATGCACTCCAGAAAGGATTCATATCATCTCTGCTAAGAACTAGCTATATATTGTGGCCAAGTTACTGCATCTCTTTGGACCTTGGTTTCCCCCTCTATAAAATAAGAGTATTAGATGATCTCTAAGGTTCTATCCAGCTCTAAAAGTCCTATAATACTAAGAGGGTTCCCAACTGTCAGCTTGAGAGGAGGAAGAAGGAAGGGAAAGACTGGGAAAACGATTTCATGGATAAAGATAAGACCAGCCATCATAAGCAGCCGCAGCATTCTACCAAGCTAGGCTGAAGATGGGAGTCTCCAAGGCCAGAGCTCCAGATCTCTGGAGAAAAGGACAAAGTAACAGATTGTAAACATTTCCTGCTTAAAGCACTGGGTGAGGTGAAGGAGTAGTCAACTTTGGAAAGTCAGAGAAGGGAGGGTCTTTCTCCTCCAAGGAGCTAAGGCAAAGGCACGTGAATAATTCTAAGTTCCATAGGGAGAAATTGGAGGATAAAATAGAGGGAAGGAGATGGAAAGGAGGTCCCTACCAAGTTCTGAGGTTTTCAGACCCAGAGCTAAGGTTTGGGGTCAATGGGTTTAAAAAGGGCTGAGATAGTCATATCCAACAATTCCCTAGACTTGAAACTAAGGATGATTCTAACCCCTAGGGCCAGGTAGAATTAACTAACTCCAGGGACAAGATCTCAAAGAAGAGGAGCATCAGATATATTAGAAGCAGAACTTGAAAACTGAGATAAATAAGCAAAAAAGTAGTAGAATAGCAAAGTGTAATGGATGGAGGGCCAGCCTTGGAGTCAGAAGGATCTGGGGGTTCAAATACTGCCTCTGATATGTATTCTACCTGTATGACTCTGCAAGTCATTTAATCTCATGGTGCCCCAAGGCAGTTCTCTGAACCTGGGATTCTGAACCTGGGATCTGTGACCTTTTTTTTTTTTTTAACATTGAGATAACTGTATTTTAATATAATTAATTTTCTTTGTAATTCTGCATATTTTGTTTTATGCAGTTAAAACCATTACTCTGAGAATGAGTCCATAGGTATCATCAGACTCCCAAAGGGGTCCTTGGCCCCAAAAAGACTGAGAAATTCTGAACTATATTATAAATTGCAGAATCAATGCAGATCTTCCTTCCTAGAAGGAGTTTCTATTCTAGGAGCTGCTCCATACATGGGAAAGAGGCCCAGAGATAGAGACACAGAGAGAGAAACAAACACAGAGACAGAGTCAAGCACAATCAACAGAAACAGAGAATGCACCTAGCTGTCATCATTAAGTTTGAACCATTAGTCCCAGACAAATTAAAGTCAATGTACTAAACTTATTTGCTGTAATTTCTAAGTTCCTCTCAGTGATTTAAAAAATGTGGGGTTTTTTTTTGAGAATTATAGAAGGAACATAGTATGATGAAGGACAAATGAATGAACTGGTTTTCAAAAAAAGTGAAACCTTCAAACCAGGGACCAGAGATATTGATGTTCCTGGCAAACATTCTAGAGCCTATTATTAAGAGGATTATTTGTGAGCACTTAAAAATAGAACAATGATCAGTGGAATTCAGCATGAGCTGGTCATTTCAAACAAACCTCTTTACCTATTTTTTTAGTATTACTAGACTGAGAGGTCAGAGGTTTGTCATAAACATAATTAATTTAGATTTTTGAAAAAAATTCTCATGCTCTCCTTTGTAGAGAAGGTGGAGACGTGTGAGCTAGACAAAATGCAGTTGAGCAAATGCGAAACTGGTTGAATGACCAGCCCCAAAGAATAGTTACTAATGAGCCAATGCCAGCTTCCAGGGAGCTCTCTAGTGGAGGACTCCAGGGAGCTCTCCCTAGCCCTGTGTTGTTCAACATTTTAATCAATGACTCGGATGAGGGCAGAGATGGTATACTTGTAAAATTTACAGATGACCTAAAGCTGGGAAGGACTGGGTATCATCCAACACACTGGATAACACAATCAGGATTAAAAGGGATTTCAAGGGGCTAGATCAATGGGCTGAATCTAATCAGGTTAAGTTTAATAGAAATAAATATAAAACTCTATACCAAGGTTAAAAAAAACTACACAAATAGAAGTTGGGGTAAATATCTTGCTATTTGTCTTGTCTTACTGCAAAGAGCATGATAATTGACTGCCTGTAGCTCCACTCACAATCCCTATGCCTCTCTAGAATAAAACTCTCTTCCTTGGCTACCATTTCCTTTTAAATTCTGTTTCCTCCTTTTAGAATCTAATCATCTTGAGAGGGAGGGGAAAACCCTGTCTTTATTTGGTATGTGTATCTCTAGTACCTAGTACAATGTCTGGCATATAGTAAAACAAATGTGGGACTTTTTTTTTTATTCATTCATTCATTCGTTCGTTCATTCCGCTGTGATTCTTTGACAAAGGATAAGCCCTAGTTGCCTATGTAACAGATACATGATTTATGGACTCTGGTTAGAGCACCACAAGTCTACCAACTGGATGTATAGAGACAGACTCATTCTCTGGGCCAGAGTACTCACTTAAATCTGCCCTCTTATCTTCATGTCTAGGTTCTCAGAGAAGAACCAATGCCATACAGTTATACTAAAGCTTTAAGTCCTGGGATATCCTTTTTTTGTGGGGAAAAATACTACCACTTTAGGGCTAGAGCCCACCTACAAACAATAATTATACTTTTAGACCTTAAACATAACCATTTATTTAACTGTAAGGCAAAAGAAATAACAATAGTATCACAAGTTCTCACATATAGTACAAATGCCAAAATAATAAATACATCACAATCTTATAATACATAAACCGTAGTCTTTCTCCAACCAGTGCAGTCAGTATCTGTGGGAGAGAATGGGCACAGACAGCTCTGACAGGGCAGCTTATATGTAAAGAAAAACCCATGTGCCTGGGGTAATTTAAAACTCAGAAACTAGAAACCTCAGGACCCTCTTTCTGCTTCAGGAACTGTCCATAAAAGTTACTTCAGCAACATAGCTTCTATGTTGAGCAGATGCTTCGCTGCAAAGATGAGTTGATCATCCCCACTAATCACGATGTCTCAGCCCAACTTAGTTGATATGCTGAATGACTTACCCGAATCTCTGCTTCCAAGTGGTTCCTCTGCTCAGTTGGACTTTTCTATAGTAACTATTGCATTCATCATTCTCTGATTCAAACCTTGGCTGATGAAGTTCTGAAAACTCTCCCTTCTCTTTGTCTCTGTCTCTCTGTCTCTGTCTCTGTCTCTCTGTCTCTGTCTCTCTCTGTCTCTGTCTCTCTTTCTCTGTCTCTCTCTGTCTCTCTCTCTCTGTCTGTCTGTCTGTCTCTCTCTCTCTCTCTGTCTCTCTCTCTCTCTCTGTCTCTCTCTCTCTCTCTGTCTCTCTCTCTCTCTCTGTCTCTCTCTCTTTGTCTCTCTCTCTCTCTGTCTCTCTCTCTCTCTGTTTCTCTCTCTCTGTTGTCTTTCACCTTTCTGGATTCAGATTCTGGGTTCCTTCTTCAAATGATCCCCACTTAATTTAAGGTTAACAATCAAATGTTTACTTTCTGTCTATGATCAGAGTACATTACATTCATCATATATCATAGAACAGTTGTTCTGGTGTCTATATTGCTTTGGTATACTATAGCTATTCATATTTTAAAAGAGCAATCATGGGACTTTGAGTTAGAGTATACTTCAGTACCTATTTCTGAGCAAATCTGTCACTCAGATATGAGATCTGTGAAAACAGACTTAATTCAGCAATAACCTGTTCCATATGAAAGGACAATACCTTAAAGGAGCATTTATTTACTCTTATCAGTGCATGCATTTATAAATGTAATTGCCCATTAAACCTGTATGCTTTTGAAAAAGAGTCATTCATCTAATCATCCATACAAAAAACCCCAAAGTGGATGAAAAACACATATTGCTTAGACTCTACCATGTACCCAGACTAACAACTTTTGGACTGTAGAGGCTCAACAAGCTAAGTAAAACTGAATAGGGGGATGGGAGTAGACTGGATTGAACTGGGGAAACAGTTGTGTTTCTAGTGATTCCAAATGGTTTGATTCCATAAAAACCTATTTAATCCACATACCCCTCCCAACACCAAGATGCTTCCAGGGATATTATTTGGTTACAAATTCCATTTAAGACTATGTTTTGTAGTCCCTAAGAGGTTTTGGATTGGTGGTATCTGCAAATGAAAGGGCCAGGAATGTAGCTAAATTAGTTGAAGAAATAGTGTCATTGACCTTGGGATTTAGCTTGTCTCTGTGCCTTTTCTTTGCCCAGTCATCTACAGGGAGTGTCAATGAAATTTTGGAGTTTAGAATCTTAAATTCCATGGTTATTTGGTAGTTATTGGCCAAATAATCATTATATAATAGAAGCCCATGGTTTTATATACCATGCGTTCATCTTTGTACATAAAAAAGTTTGTGTTTGTTGATGATTAATAAAAAATTTTCTTAAAAATAAAAAAAGAATTTTGCATAATCACACATATATAATCTATATTCAATTATTTGCTATCTCAAGGAGAAGGTAGATTTAGAGGAGGGAGGCAGGAAAGAATTTGGAACTCTAAGTTTTGAGGAACAAATGTTAGAAATTGTTTTTGTATGTGACCGGGGAAAATAAAATATTGTTTTAAAAAAAAACAAAAAAAGGAAGAGGAAATGGCACTAAGCTGGGAATAAGTAAGTTTTTATTAAAAAGAGCCTGAGGTCATTAGCAAGTCAAGAGAATCTCAAACTGAGGTCTATGTTCCTTTAGGTTCTTGTTACTCCTTGCTTAAATTATTGCAATGGCTTTCTGTTTGGTACATCTGTCTCAAGTCTCTTCTCCATTCTAGTTCATACTCTGTATAGGTGCCAAATCTATTTTCCTTGATTTTAGGTCTAACTATGTCACTCCTCTACCTAACAGATTCTAGTGGCTCCGAATCACTTTTAGGATCCAATAAAAACTACCCTTTTGGCTTTTAAAGCCCTTTATAATCTATCTTTCCATTTGAATTATCTATTATTTCTCTTCCTTCACCCTGTGAGCCATCCAAACTGGACTTCTCTCTTCTCAGATTCAACACACTAGCGTTCATTTCTGTGGCTTTGAATGGAATATCCCATACCTGGTTTGTCCTTTCTCATTGCCAACTCATGGAATATATCTCTTCCTTCAAAATGCAGTTTAAGCAACATCTTCTACACAAGCCTCTCCTGGTCCCTTCAAATACTAGTGTGCTCCTTCCCAAACCACCTTGTATTTATTCTGCATGTGCTTATGTGTCTACATGTTGTCTTCCTCCAAAGAATATAAACTCCTTGTGATAAGCGTTGTTTCCTTCTTTGTACTTTTGTCTCCAATGCCTAGTATATTATGTATATTATATATAACTACATATATATATATATATAATATTGCTGATTGTTCATTTGAAATAATGGGGGCAGTTAGGGGGTACAGTGGATAGAGTACTAGGTCTGGAGTTGGGAGGATTCAAATTTGGGTTTTGGATACTTCATAGTTTTGTGACTCTGGATAAGTCACTTAACTCTATTTGTCTAGCCCTTGCCCTTTTGTTTTAGAGTTGTTACTAAGACAAATAGTAAAGATATCTATCTATCTATCTATCTATCTATCTATCTATCTATCTATCTATCTATCTATCTATCTATCTATCCATCTATCTATCTATCCATTCATCCATCTATCCATCCATCTAGCTAGCTAACTAAAATAATAAAAATTTTCCTGGGTATACAAGAGTATGTTATGATCCTCTTCCCTCCCTTCCCCTATTTAAAAACAAAACAAAAAACGTAGACAAGTTCATTTCACCATAGCGGGGTAGTACTTAATGAATGGATGGGCCCTGAATATAAGGAGAATGTTCTAGGTGAGTGAAACAGGGCAGGCAAAGATATGCAGGCAAGGAATTGATTGAGACTGGATTTATGGAGAATAGGCAGTGGGAAGAGAACTGACTCTAGAGTTAGTAGAGCTAGGTTCAATTCTCACCTCCAATGCTTATGTACAGTAGCTTCTTGGAGCAGCTGTGTAGCACAGTGAATAAAGGCCAGGCCTGGAGTTCAGAGTATGTGGGTTCAAATCTGGCCTTGGACACTTCTTAGTGGAGTGGCCCTAGGCAAACCATTTAACCCCCACTGCTTAATCCTTGCTGCTCTTCTGACTTAGAGTTGTTACTAGAACCGAAAATAAGGGTTCAAAAAAAAAAAACAAAAAACAAAGAAATGTTAGTTTTCTATCCTCTTAATCTTGGGTGCATGAATTTGTTTTTGATAAATAGATTGATAGACAGAAAAAGACAGATAGATAGAAAGACACAGAGAGATTAGATAGATAGAATAGGGGTAGATAGGTAGATAGATTCATAGATAGATAGATGATAGACAGAAAGACAGATAAACTATGTCAATATAATTGATTTCCTTTGTTATATTACACATAATACTTAGCTGAGTGATCCTAGGCAAATCACTTAACCCCCACTGCTTAGCCCTTGCTGCCCTTCTGTCTTAGAATTGTCACTAGAACAGAAAATAGGGGTAAAAAAAAAAAAAGAAATGTTAGCTTTTTATCCTCTTAATCTTGGGTGTATGAACTTGTTTTTGATAGATAGACAGATGATTTTGGTTTGCATATTTAAAACATTTTTCTGAGAAAGAGTCCATAAATTTCACTAGACTGCCAAAGGGGTCCATGACACACACACAAAAATGTTAAGAACACCCACCTTAACTTATCTAGATATGGAGACAAAGCCAGCAGTTTGACTTATTGGTAATATTCGCCATCTGGTGGTCACAATGGGTAGCTGCAGGTTTATTCTTACCCCAAATTACAAATTCCTAAAGGTTCTATTTGGAAGAGACCATAGAGATGATCTAGTCCGGGCCCCTCATTGTACAGAGATGGAAATTGATGTACAGTTAGCAGAAATAATAAACCCATGGTTCTGGCACTAGTTGGTGGCAAATCCAGGCCATGCTAGCAGATTTAGTACCTTTCCCTCAATCAAACTGAAGCCTTCCTGCTTTTCCCTGAGGTTTCCAAGAACCAGTGGCAATGAAAATGTTCATTTGATTAAATTCCATTATATTCAAGAATATTGATTAAGCACCTAATAATGTGCAAGGCTCTGTGGGGATGATAGAAAAACAAAGATAACTATAATATAGTGTTTGTCTTCAAGGAGCCTATAGTCTAATGAGGATGAAAGAATAAGTTCATTTTCAAACATTTCTGACTCTGTTTCTTGGCAAAGATACTAGAATGGTTTGCTATTTCCTTCTCCAGATCATTTTACAATTTAGGAAACTGAGACAAACAGGCTTAAATGATTTGCCCAGGATCACCCCGCTAGTAAGTGTCTGAGGCCAGATTTGAACTCAGGAAGATGAATCTTCCTGATTCCTGGCCTGGAACTCTATCCACTTCACTACCTACCTATTCTGAGAGAATGAGAGCTATTCACAAATTTGAGAGAAAAAGGAATATAAACAAATAACTAAGACAGAAGTCAGAATATAATTTATCAGTGCCTGAGAAGTTAAACAGAAAAGCCTAGGAAAATTGGGGAGAGAGAAAGAACTTCTAGACAAAAGGATCGAGTTAAGTCTGGTTTTTTGAAGATAGGTACCTGAATTGTGTCTTAAAGGAAGAGAATTTTACTAGGTGATGAGGGAGAGAAAATGTATTCCAGATTCACAGAGAATGGGATTCACCACCGAAAAACAGGGTATAGTTAAGCTTGACTAGAAAGCAGACTGTAGAAAGGGAAATACTATGGAGAAATTGGATAAGGAGAGAGAATGAAATCTGGAAGACCAGTTAAAAAGACTATTGCAAAAGTCCAAATAAGGAATCTCAGTTCTAAGGTGGCTGCTGTGTGAATTGATATAAGAGATACTGTGGAGATAAAGTTGATAGGATTTGGCAATAAGCTTGACTATGGGGTTTAAGGGAAAGAGGGAAGAGTCAAAGATAATTAAGGTTTTGAACTTGGGCAAGTGGGAGGGAAACTGATGATGTCTTCAACACAGGCTCCTGGATCACAGCTCTTGGGCAGGAAAGAAACTTGGAGGCCTCCTAGTCCTACTTCCTCATTTTGTAAATTAGGAAACTGAAGACAGAGGAGGGGAAGGGGTTTGCCGAAGGTTGGCCATGGAAGAGGGACAGAATTTGGTGAAAGAAGAATGTGAGTTCAGCTTTGGACTTTTGACTCAATATGGCAACCAAGAAGAGATATCCAGCTAGCAGCTGGAGATATGAGATTGAAGGGACTGAGAATAGATATATGCAATTATACTGGGATTACCTGTCCTGTAGAGACAGAGAGTCTGTCCCAGTGGCTAAAGTTATTTATGATGACTAAAAGACAAGGAGCAGCATGATTCTTAGAATTAAGAAGAACTTTCAAGACCAACACATAGGGGTAGTTAGGTAGTTAGGTAGCACAGTAGATAGAGAAGCAGACTTGGAATTGGGAGGACCTGAGTTCAAATTTGACCTCAAACATTCCCTTGCTCTGTGACCCAAGCAAGTTACTCAATTCCACCTCATCCTTGCCCTTCTGTCCTAAGTTGTCACTAGGAGGGAAAATAAGGATTTTAAAAAAAGATTGACACAGGCTAACTATATGACCCTGAGTAAGTCACTTAACCTCTCAGTGCCTCAGAAACAACTCTCTAAGACTGCAAGTTGCCGAACATTTGCAGATATCCATTAGTAGAGGATATCTGCAATTCCCTACATTCATGAATTCACATGAATTCTGAGCAATTCCCTACATTCATGAATTCAGAAAAGAGAACAAGGCAGCAGGTTGTACTGGAAAGAAGTATTTGGCTCTTATTAGCTGTATGACCTGGGCAAGTCATTTAACCTTGTTTACCTCAGTTTCCTCATCTGTAAAATGGGCTGGAGAAGGAAATGGCAAACCACTTGAATATCTTTGCTAAGAAAACTCCATATGGGGTCAAAAAGAGTTAGCCCTGAAAGAAAGAACAGAGAGTTGTTGTGATCACAATTAGTCAGGGCTAAGGATTAGGTGGGTGTTAAGGATAGAGGGGGATGGCAGTGGGAGTGGCGGTGGTAAGAAGAATGGTTCTGGGGCTTGCATTTTGAAGCCTCAGTCTCAGCCCCACCCCTTGGGACCAAAGCCCAAGAGCTTGAGGTCTCAGTTGGGCTAGAGTTACAAGTTATCGAGAGGGGGCGCCCAGATCCTGGGAATGACAAGCAGCCCCAAGGGTAAGCAGGAGAACTGTTTATCTCTTTTTCTGGAAACACTGGCTTGCAGTCTTGGAGCTTAGTCAGAATGTCAGAGCTAGGAGGGTCAAAATATACCCACACATAGGTGTAAGCATATATGAACACACATAGAAAACACACACACGTTTGTACACAAGGGAGCACACACACAAACATATACATACACACACACAGGAAAATACATCTAGTCTAGACTTTAAATTATGGACATAGTCACGCAAAGACATGTGTATCATGTTGTGCAGTAGAAAATTGTTCTGGTTTTTAAAGTCAGAGGATTTGGGTTCAAATCTCCCATTTTGTTACTTCCTGCATATATGACCATGAATGAGTCACTTTGGCTATTGGGGCTTCCTTTTTCTACCTATAGGTAAGTTTTCTTCCCTATAAAAGTGGAGGTTGGGGTAGACTGATAGCTCTAAGTCCTGTCCCTAAACTATATTCTGGGAAAGAGGAAGATGAACTGGCTGTTCTTTGGGCTAAGAGATTTCAGACTTCCAACAATGACTATGGTTATAAGACAGCCTCCAAAATTTGCAGGG
>NC_058131.1:315427381-315436010 GCF_016433145.1 Gracilinanus agilis
GAGGGGGGGAGATTGATGGGGGAGGAAGGGATAATGTCTCCTTCAGGGAAAAAGAAGAGGAAGGCTTAGGTCAGTGATGGGCAACCTTTTGAGCTTGGTGTGTCAAAATTCGCCAAAAAACCAAGCATAATTTGGATGGTGTGTCACTTTGAGGAAAAAAAAAACCATAATTTTCAATATTTTTAGTTTAAATAACAAAAATGTATAATTGTAACATATAACTGTATTTAATAAACCAAAATAGGTAAATTAATATAAGTAGAATTGTCCTCTATAGTGCACAGAGTGTCTACACTACACTACAGCAAAGGTTTTATCCTCGGCATGCAGCCCCATACTTCTCTGTATGCGGCCGCATGCGGCTGCGTGCCATCGAAAATGGCTACGTATGTCAGTGCTGACACACGTGTCATAGGTTTGCCACCACTGGCCTAGGTAGAGGAGAGGCAGTTATGGCTATTCACAGTCTCTAGATCTCACTCTGGATCCCAAAGTCACAAACAAAGTCACAGTCTCCTTTCTAACCAGTGTCACAAACGTGGCATAATTCATCAGGCTAGTAGGTCTCTGGAAGAATAAGTAGCCAACTCCCTATTCAAGGCAACTAATCAATCAATTAATAAATATTTCTTAAGGCACTTATAGGCCAGGCACTTTGTTAGGTGCCAGGGATCCAAAGACAGAGGGAGACAATCATTGACCTCAAGGAACAAATAAGTATGAGAAGCTCTTTATGTAAAATGAAATGAAATGAAGGTGATTTTGGTCATAGGGTGGGACATGAACAGCCGGAAGAATCATGAAAGGACCCTTGAAGGAAGTGGTCCTATGACAAAGACTTGAGGGAAGCTAGGAGTTCCAAGAGGCAGAGGTGAGGAGGGAGAGCATTGCAGTTACTTTTTGCAGGATTTTTTCAGTGGTGAAGATGAGTATAAGGTCGAGTGTGCTCCCAGGTGCTGGACAGAGAAGAAGAGATTCATGAATATGTATTTCTGTTCTTAATATGCCTTTGAAGTAAATATTCCTTTGTAAAATCTTTTTGTTTTTCATTTTGGCATGGAGGCCGGAGATGGAATGCCATGCATAGGAAATAGCAAATACGTCAGTTTGTCTGGAATGTAGAGTGTGTGAGGAGGAGTGATGTGGAATAAACCTGGAAAGATTGCTGGAGGATCAAGAGTTTTAAAAACAGTGAAGTTTGAGTTTTATTCTAGAAGCAATAGGGAGCCAATCAGGCTTTTGAGCAAGGGAGTGATATAGTCAGATCTTTGTTTTAGGAATACCAATTTGACAGCTATGTGGAGAATGAACAAGCAGTAAGACCCAAAGTAAGCAGGGCGCTTAGAAGGTTGTTGCAACAATCTAGTTGAGAGGTGATGAGGACTTGGACTAGGGTTCTAAGTAGAGAAACGAGAATGGATTTAAAATTCAAGAGATGTTCTCTAGAAAAAGGTTCAATTGACAAGATTTCACAACACCAGGTGTGACAGTGAAGGGAGATTGAATGTATGAAGACATTTCTGATATTGCAGATCTTGGTATCTGAGAAGAAAGATGTGGACCTCAAAATACAAAAGAAGTTAGGAAAATGTGGGTTTGGGGGAAAAGACAGTGAGTTCTGGTTTGGGCTTGTTGAGTTGGAAGCACCTATATATGAAAGCATCCAGTTCAGAATGTCCAGAAGGTAGTTGGAGTTCAATAGGGACTAGAGCTTAGGAAGAAGATACAGGAAGATAGATGCATAGATCAGAGTGTCATCTACAGGGAGATGGTTGTTTAATCCACTAAATCAGGGGTCGGCAACGTATGGCTCTTTCTGCAGGAGCCATAAAGTCAATTTTTTTTCAAGCGCTGTTACAGGAGCGCACACTGTGAGCATTGTACGGCTCTCACGAAATTACATTTTAAAAAATGTGGCGTTTATGACTCTCACGGCCAAAAAAGGTTGCCGACCCTGCACTAAATCCACAAAGTGCTGATGAGACCACTAAGAGGCAAAGTGTATATTGAAAACAGGACTCAGAGCAGAGCCTATCCCACCCTCACTCCCACCTCTCCTCTCTTATTGGAGGCAAACTCTAGATCAGGGGTCGGCAACCTTTTTGGCCGTGAGAGCCATAAACGTCACATTTTTTAAAATGTAATTTTGTGAGAGCCGTACAATGCTCACAGTGCGCGCTCCTGTAACAGCGCCTGAAAAAAAATTGACTTTATGGCTCCTGTAGAAAGAGCCATATCTGGCCCTCAAAAGAGCCAGATATGGCTCGAGAGCCATACGTTGCCCACCCCTGCTCTAGATGATGGTCCTCTAAAAAGAAGTCTTTATAGAGTCAGATCAGTAGGAAGAACCCCAGGAAAAAGGATGCCATGGAAACTCAGGAGGACAGAATAGCCCAAAAGGGCAGGAGAATGGTCATCATTGTCCAATGCTGCAGAGAATGAGGATTGGCAAAAGGCCATTAGATTAAGCAATTAAAAAGCTACTAGTGACTGTGGAAGGGAGAAATTTCAGGAGAATTGTAGGAATAGAATCCAGATTGTAAGGGGTATAAGGTGTGGATATAAGAAAGAAGCTACTAGTATAGGTAATTTTTGCAAGGCATTTTGTGAAAGACATAGCTTGATAGCTTGAAGGAACTATTTTAGGATCAAATAAGGTTTTTTTTTTTTTAAGGATGGAGAGATTTTGAGCATTTTTTAGGTAATAAGGAAGAAGAAAGTAGATTAAGGAAAGGTTGAAAATTAGGGTGATAAAGTAGACAAGTGAAGGGACAAGCTCCTGGAGGAAATGGGAAGGATTGAGATCCAGCACACAAGTAGTAAGGTTGACATTGTCAAGAGAAGGGCCAATTGATTCTCTAAGACTGCAAGGAAAGAGAAGGGAGGGATGATATAATGAAGTGATATGATATGTGAAGAGAGGGAACCCTTGACTGATGGCTTCAATTTATGAAGAGAAGTACATAGTAAGGTCCTTTGTTGAGTGAGAGAATGGTGTAGGTGGTATGATATAGAGGAAATGTTATGTAATAGAAAGAGCAGTGTCAGGGAGCCAAGAGAGCAGAGTACTAATCCCAACTCTGCCAATTCCCAAATTCTGTATCTCTGGTCTTACCTTTAATTCTAAGTTCTAACCTCATATCCTACAGCAGAGGAGTCAAACACATGAATTGTAAGCCACATGACAACCCTTTCCAGTGTAGCCTGAACCAGATTGAAATGTAATTAGGAAAATTATTTTTAAAATACAGTAAGGCATAGATAATATTATATTTTTAAGGCCACGTCAATATGTAACCTACAGAAATCCTTAGGTACAGATTAGTGGCCCCCATTAAAAAAAACGTTTTCCAGAGTTATATAATTTACTTTGTCTCCTTCCTTTCTTCCCTCTCCCCTCCTGGAGCTGACAAGCAATTCAATCTGGGTAAAACATGTATTATCATGCAAAACATATTTCATATTATTCATTTTTGTAAGTGAATAATCTTATAAAACCAAAACTCCAAAACATATGCCCAGATAAACAAGTCATAAATCATATGTTTTCATCTGCATTCTGACTCCAACAATTCTTTCTCTGAAAGTGAATAGCATTCTTTGTCCCTCAGAATTGTCCTGGATCATTGTGTTGCTATTAGTAGCAAAGTCTATCACAATTGATAGTTGCATAATATTGCAGTTATTGTATATAAAGATCTGGTTCTGCTTATTTCACTCTGCGTCAGTTCATTTGGTCTTTCCAGCTCTTTCTGAAATTATCCAGTTCATCATTCCTTATAGCACAGTAGTATTCCATCACCATCATATACCACAATTTGCTCAACTGTTCCCCAACCGAGGGGTATCCTTTTAGTTTCCAATTCTTTGAGTGGACCCCATTTTTATTTGTTTGACATCATTGGTCTACAGGATATCTCTAGTCTCCAGCTCACCTATGAATTTGAGAAAGTAGTTGTTTGTGTGAATTATGGCAAATCACTTCCTCCTCTCTGGGGTATACCTTCTTAATCTGAAAAATAAGAGTATTGGACTGGATGGTTTCTATATTCTTAGGTTTCTGCCAACTGGAACATTTTGCAAGCTGAATTCCTTTCCAGCTCTGATATTTTATTTACCAAAGTCTTAGAAAATTCTGTGACTCTACTCAGGCATCAGCCAAACTTTCTACTGTATCTCTTGGCTTAAAAACTTGTATCTGGGTAAAAGGCAAGCAGATATTTCAAACCTAGTGAGGTCTCTAAATCCATCTGGCCAAGTTTAATCTAGCACTATTTGACACTAGTTTAAAATGTTTCTGGCTGCCTTGGAATCATAGATCATCGATTTAGAGAGAGATGGCACCTTAAAGATCAACAAAAGCCAATGCTGTTATTTTACAGATGAGAAAACCCAGGACTGGGAGAGAGGTAATGACTTGCCCACTGTTAGTAAGTAGCAAGTATTCAAATCCAGTGCTCTGATTATGAATAAGGTACTTTTCTATTATGCCACATTACTTTTCTTTCTATCTCCTCCCTTGTCCCCCATTTCTTTTTGCCTCTGTCTCTCTACCCCTGTCTCTGTTTCTCTCAAGCTTCTTTTCTCTGGTCCTCCGTCAGTCTTTCTCACTCTATCTTCCCTCTGTCTGTCGGTCTGTCTGCAGCTCTTTAGCTACACCTCCTGCACCTCCTCCCCATTTGCGTTCTCTCTTCCTCTTACCGCCCCCCCACCCGACCTCTTTCCCTTATTTCTCGAGCCGAATGTGGGCGTGGCCGCTCCTTCGGGCCAGCTAAAGAGGATCTTGAGATGCGGAGAGACCAGAAGGGCAGGCCCCCGCCCCCGCCCCCGCCCAGGGCAGCCCTTTGTCCCCAGCCAGGGGCGCCAGGCCTTGTGGCGTTTTTTTCTCGATTTTCTTCTACCAGTTTCCCGGGTAAGGCGAGGTCAGGCTGGGTCTCGTTTCCTGACCCTGTGGAGAAGCGAGGGAACCGCCGCCTCCTGTTTGATGGGCCGCGGGGTCAGGAGTCGCCGCCGCCACCACCACTACGCTCCCCTCGGCCGTGCCCAGGGCCCGTGTCACTGCGGGGTCTGGACGCCTAGAACCCGGCCCGCGGCCGGAGACTCAGGAGCTGGGGTGACCCGAGCACCCTCTCGCGCCCCTCGCCTCCCAAAGCCGCGGAGGTCGAGCTGGAGAGGGGACTCTAGGAGGGTTGATGGAGCGGAGGTTAACTACCATAGGAAGAGAAGTGGCTGGATGGGGGCCGGACTGAGTCTGGGAAGGCTCCTGGGAAGAAATGAGAGTAAAGCTGAGCCGGGAAAGTTGGCTCGCCTGTGGCAGGCAGAAAGGATGGGGAGGATATGGGGTGAAGCATGATTTGGGAGCAGCTGGAACAAAGATTCAAAAGTTGGACAGTGGAGTGGTGCAAGTTGGACCGTGGAGTGGTGCAAGATGCAGTGACCAAGAGAAAAGACAAACCATCCCACACCCATCAGTTTGGCTAAAACGATAAAAAGGCAAAATGACAAATATTGTAGGGGATGTGAGAAAATAGGGGCACTAATACATTGTTGGTGGAACTGCAAACCAATACAACTGTTTTGGAGAGCAATCTAAAAGAAACTTAAAAAGTTATAAAACTTTTTGACCCAATAGTGCCACTATTAGGTCTGTTTCTGAAGGTGATCAAGGAAAAAGGAAAATAAACTATGTGTTCTAAAATATTTATAGCAGGCCTTTTTGTGGTGGTAAAGAACTGGAAAGTAAAGGGATGTCCATCAATTAGGGAATGGCTGAACAAGTTGGGGCATATAATTGGAATAGAATACTATTGTGCCATAAGAAACAATAAGCAAGATGATCACAAAAAAGAAAAAATCTGTAAAGATTTATAGGAAATGATTGCTTTTCTAATGCAAGGTTGAGAGAGAGGGAGAGGGAGACTCAGAATGTGACGATAAATAAATAATTTTCAAAAGAAAAAAAAATCAGACACAGTAACAGCAATAATGTGATGATCAACTGTGAATGGCTTAATTATATCAACAAGGCAAGGATCCAGGACAACTCCAAGGGACTCCTGATGAAAAAGAATCTCCAACACCATAAAAGGAACAGAACAAGTCAAAATGCAGATTGAACCATACCATTCTTCACATTATTTCTGCCATGAATTGTTTTCTAGTGTAAGCAATATGTGTCTTTTTCCACAACATGATGAACAGGGAGATATATATTATATGATAATATATGTACAACCTATATCATATTACCTGTCTTCTTGGGGAGAGGGGAAGAGTGAGAGGAAGGGGAAGAAAAAAAAAAAAAAAGAATGAGGCAGCTTTTTGGACATTAGCTAATGTGAGAATTTGTTTTTCTTGGATGAACATGTTTATTATAATTTATTACATATTTATAACAAATATACATAAAAATAAATGGTCATTTAAAAAAAGAAAAAGACATCTTGATTAAGACTACAGTCCTGAAAGTGATAGGCAACTGTCACCCTTGTATGGGCTGTCCTCACCAGCCTAACTCCTCACACAGACCCAAGTGTCTGCCTGGATCTAGATCCATGAGGGCTGTATATTTTTTTAAACCCTTATCTCCCATCTTAGAATCAATATTGTGTGTTGGCCTCACCTCCCATCTTGGAATCCAGGGTAAGGGCTAGGCAATAGAGGTTAAATGAAAGTCACAAAGCTAGGAAGCGTCTGAGGTCACTTTTGAACGCAGGACCTCCAGTCTCTAAGTCTGGCACTCTATCCACTGAACCACCTAGCTGCCCCTGGCTCTATTATTTGAAAGAAAAGATGGCATCCTTTGCCCTCCATTATCGGATGCTGGCAGCTGAATATGAGAACAGACAGCTCAGGAAAGACACCCAGAAAGAAAGGAGACCTCCATTAGGGCTGTTGATCGGGGCCTCTCTTCTTTCTCTTTATTCTCTCCCTTGGCAGTCTCATTTCCTCTAGCCTGTCGGCTCCCATCTCTATGGAAACGGTGGTCAAATTTATAACTCTAGTCCTAACCTCATTCTAAGTTCTCGACCCATATCTCCAACAGTCTCTGGGAGGTCTCTAGGCTCAGCTATCTGGTGTTCAGAAGGTAGTTTTCATGTTCAGGTGTGGGGAAGGTGAGGGGCAGAGGAGAGGTCACAGTCAACCCATCATTATTATCTTCTTCCCAGAAGTAGTCATTTTCCATAGCCTTAGGCATGCAGGTGGACTAGGGGTTTCTGAAAAGATAAGGACTCTTCTGGGAGAGGCCTCTGGAACTGACCCAGAGAAATAGTAAAAGGGAAAATATGCTACCCAGAAAGACCTTGCTAAAGGACAAAGCCATTTAGAAGCCTCTCTGAAAAGCTGAACTGGGCTGATATCTTCACTGTCTCCTCAGCCAGAGGCAGATTATTACTAGTTATTGTTTATAATAACATATTTATCTGTTGTTTTAAAATTTGTAAAGCATTTTACGTTATCTTATTTCATTCCTACAATAAACAATGAGTTAAAATGTAAATTTCAGTTTGATAGAAGAAATGCCTTTCTAAAAATTAGAGCTGTTCCAAAGGGGAAATAAACTGCTTTAGAAGGGAGTTCTCAGGGCAGCTCAGTGGATTAAAAACCAGAGCTAGAGACAAGAGGTCCTAGATTCAAATCTGGCCTCAGATACTTCCTAGTTGTGTGACCCTGGGCAAGTCACTTAATTCCCGTTGTCTAGTCCTTACTGCTCTTCTGCCTTGGAATCAATACACAGTTCTGATTCTAAGAAGGAAGGTAAGGGTTTTAAAAAAAGAAAGAAAGAAAAAGAAAAGGGAGTTCTCCATCACTAGAGGTATTCAAGCACAGGTTGTATGACCACGTGGAAGTGATGGTATGGGGAGATCCTTGCTCACATTGAGATTAAATAAAGACCTCTTTAGAATTAAGTTCCTGTCAGCTCTGAAATGGGATCTGAGGAAGGTAGTAAATATATCATCTCCATTCTACAGATGAGAAAACTGAGGCTCAGAAAGATTAAATGACTGGTTCCCAAATTACACAATTACAAGGCTACAGAGTGAAATGTAATATGTTTCCTGATTCTTAAACTAGATCTCTTTCCTTTACCAGACTGCAATACTAAGAACTCCCTGCCCAGCTACTGGTGACCTCAGAGCTATTTTCCTGCTCTAGAAACAGCCAAGGAGTCAGTGGACAAATCCAAATCTCTCTTCTGCTTTGCCCTGCTTCCTGCCCTTTAGCCTTCCCACCTGCAATACCCAGTCTTTACTCATTATAGGGCTCTTGTTGAAACTAGGCATTTGGAACAGTTAGGTGATACAACTGAGAGAGTACCAAGCCCAGAGTTGGGAAGACCTGGATTCAAATTTGACCTCAGATACTACTGAGATGTGTGACCCTGGGCAAGTCACTTAACTATTTGCCTAGCCCTTGCCTTTATTAAAATTGTCAGAGAGTAAGAGTTTGAAGAAGAAGGAGAAGGAGGAGAAGATGAAGGAGGAGGAGGAGAAGGAAGAAGAAGAAGAAGAAGAAGAAGAAGAAGAAGAAGAAGAAGAAGAAGAAGAAGAAGAAGAAGAAGAAGAAGAAGAAGAAGAAGAAGAAGAAGGGAAGGAAGGAAGGAAGGAAGGAAGGAAGGAAGGAAGGG
>NC_058131.1:315436300-315495564 GCF_016433145.1 Gracilinanus agilis
GAAAGAAAGAAAGAAAGAAAGAAAGAAAGAAAGAAAGAAAGAAAGAAAGAAAGAAAGAAAGAAAGAAAGAAAGAAAGAAAGAAAAAAAGAAAGGAAGGAAGGAAGGAAAGAAGGAAGGAAGAAAGGAAGGAAGGAAGAAAGAAAGGAAGGAAGGAAGGAAGGAAGAAAGAGAAGAAGAAAGAAGAAGCAGAAGCTAGTTAGCTAGCTATTGGTGAGTGTATATATAGATCTATATAGAGAGATTGGATGTGTAATCAGTAGGATAGGGTAAAAAGTAGTTTTCTTCATCTTAGTTTTGGTATGTCTCTGTGTCTCAGTTTCCCCATCTGTAAAATAACGATATTGATAACAATCCCTTTTATAACCCACCTCTCGGGGTTGAGAGGAAAGAACTTTGTAAAGCAGTTGTGTCACAGGTCCATAAGGCACCTAGTCCAACCCTGTCACTTCAGATGAGGAACCAAGGTCCATAAAGATTAAGTAACTTGCCTAAGGGCACCCAGGTAGTTTGAACCCAAGTCCTCTGACTCCATTGGACCCCATCCCCCTCTGTGTAATTGCTATAGAAATGAGTACTATTAGTATTGCTGCAAATGAACACCCACAGCTCCCCTACTCCCCCGGCCAGGCTAGGCTATTCGGGGAAGTCAGCTGAGCCTTAGTCAGTAAGAACCAGCACCCCTTGCAGCTTGGCCTGACACCCAGCTGGGAAAGGGCTCTCATTCCCATTCAATGTTTCCTTTTCCTTCCCCCAGGTGAGGTAGGAGCCCGTTGAGCCCTTGGCAGGATCCCTTCCCTCCCTGCCATCATTTGTCTTTTTGCCTCAGCTCTCCCTGTCGCTGGGGCAGCATGACTGGGCAGAGCCCAGGCCTTCCAGGTCTGGCAGTGGCCTTCCTTGGGCCTCCTCAGAGGTGCAGCCTTGGTGGTCTGGCAGAGGTCATTGGTTGGCCAGCTGGAGGAGCCAGCGCTCAGGGCTGAGCCATTCCCTGGAATTGCTGCTATAATGAAGCAGGAGAAGCAACAAAGTCTTAATGAATCTCCAGGAGTCCATTGCTGGAGGCCTGGGAGGAACAATTACTAGGGAGAGAGGGAAGGAGTCCAGAGCGATAACCATTTAGGAGTTTGAAGACATTTTTGAACCTAATCTTTATGAAAGAATTAGTCAGGGATGGAAAGAGACAGGGGAAATGATTTTGGCAGAAGCTTTGCTCTGCCAGAGAGTGTCCCCAGGGTAATTCTGTAGGGAGAGATGGACACTTCCACAGCTGTGAAACAGAAATGAAATGGGTGCAGACAGGTCCCTGGGAGTTTTTAGTGGCTTGAAGTAAAATGGGAAGCACCTTTGTCATATTCTTGATACAGTGTTTGTTTTCTACCTCTGGGAAAGGAGCAAGTGTAAGCTTCTTGAGGACAGGGACTATTGACTTTTTTTTTCTCATCCCCCTCCCCCTCCCAGAACCTAGTATGGTACCTGAAATGTAGGAGTTGCTTAATAAATGCTTTTTAAAAACCCTTACCTTCCATCTTAGAGTCAATATTGTGTATTAACCACTCCAATATCTGCCAAGAAAACACCAAATGGGGTCTTCAGGAGTTAGACATGACAGAACTTTCCTATGCTATCGCAAAGCCTTGTTGGAAGTTTTCTTGCCTCCTCCACTCTTTTTCCCCTAAAGTCTAGCCTTCATACTGATGGCAGAATAATTATAAAAATTTAGGGTAAGAGGCCTTGGGTTCAAGTCTTCCTTCTGACCCTATCTGTGACCTTGCGTAAGTCACAACCTCCCTACGTCTCAGGTTTTTATCTTTAAATAAGGGGGTTGGATAAAAGATGACTTCTGAGGAGCCCTTCTAGCTTTGATTTTTCCCCTGGATGGATCTGGTCATGTCATTCTTCTGCTTAAATATTTCAGTGGCTCCCTATTGCTTTGTTGAATAAATTTTAGTTCACGTTCCTCTGCCTGGCATTCAAGGCCTTCCAAAATGTGGTGGCACTCTATTTTCCCAGCCTTATATAATATTACTCACCTCTGAGCACTCAATGCCCAAACTAAACTGGACAATTCCTTGTCTCTCAACATTCACCTCCCTTTTCTGACTCCATGCTTTTTGCTGATCTAGTTCTCTACACCTGGACTGTCCATGAAATTCTGCCTCCTCCAAGGGAACATTCTCTGATTTCTTCAGCCTGCAATGACTTGCCTTCTCTGGAACTCATATGACATTTTCTTTGCATTTCTCCAATGTACTTATCAGGAAAACATTTGCATTGGGTGCCTGTGAGAAGGAAAGTAGGAGAGTAGACAGGAAGACAGTCTCAGAGTCAAGGAGGTCTGGGTTCAAATCCTATCTTTGACATAAAAGCAATTCTGAAATGATGGGGCAAATCTTTTACAGTAAGCTCATAGCTGTGTGACATGAAGGCAAGTCTCTTAACTTCTGTCTGCCTCAGTCTTCTCATCTATAAAACAGGGATAACCATAGCACGCACTTCCCAGAGATTTTGTATAAAAAAACACAATAATACAATAAAGGATAAACACATAGGATAATACAAAGGATAAAGTACAATAATGCAATCAATTTTGTAAAATGCTTTGCAAACTTTCTCAGAACCCCTGACAACTCTCAGAGGCTCCTAGGTGCTAATCCACCTTGGTAGAGGAAGTTCAATACTTGGAGCTCTCTACAGTTGCAAAATCACAAACAACAACAAAAATCCCCAATAAATAAATTAATCTATGTTGGAAGGAAGGAAAGAAGGAAACTCCTTCAAGACCTTTTCAACAATACTTTGCATTGCCCCTGGCACCAAGCCCAGTACTCTATACACAGTATGTAGTTAGTAAATGTTAGAGAAGAGCAGAAGGGTTCATTGTGTTCCATCTCCCCATTATTTTTGTAGCTAGTTTCTCCATCACTGGCCACCTAGTAGGGACTGTAATCCCATGGTTCAGGTCTGAGAGCAAGGGGAGAGGCATTCTGAAAATACCTGGCCTAATAATGGCCCTAGAAGGGCCACCTTTGTCCCAGGCACCAACATTCCCCCACACTTCACTTAGCGGTGGGGCTCTCTGTAAACTGTCAGATTGGGGAGATCTTTGTATCTGGGAGATTAGAGAGTACACAATAACTGGAAGAGATCTTAGAATATCAATAGTGGAACTGAAAGGAGCTCAAGGAAACTGGGGTCCAAAGCGTTAATTAAAGGGATTTGGGAGTTTCTAGCCGGTAGAATGGGTGTCCATCTACAGTAGCTCTGCCTAGTGGCCATAAACTCAGCATCCCGGAGGCTAAACCACTGAGTGGACCTTCTCCACCTTTGTAATAGCCCTATCTGTTCACCTTGGAGACCTGGTTTCCTTCTGTGGGAGTGGGAGCATCCATCAAGTCAGAAACCCAGGAAGAGATTGGGGAGTTGGGGAGTGGGGAGGAAGAAGAGGATGGGGGAGAGAGGAAGGAAAAGGATCCAGGTACTGTGGGAAAGGCAGATTTGGGAGAAACTGAAGCGTGGGTGGGACCAAGGCTGTGGCCCCGAAGGCGGTGGGGGGTAGGGAGCGACCAAGACCCAAAGGAGTTGGAGGTGGGTGGGAAGGGGTATCCCAGCCTCCTTCCCTGCGGCTGTACTGGGCTGTTTGTTAGCAAACACGCCCTAATCCAGCTGATTTCCTTGCTGCGGATGGAGGAAGGGCTGGAGCAGCCTAATGAGCCTGGGGAGGGGGCGCGGAAAAAGCCTGGGATATACGCGGGGTGATAGGCTGGGACAAGGGTGAGGGGTGGGCCTGGAACACCGACTGGGACCCGTGACTGGTGCTTCTAATTCCTCGAGCTGAAATCCTATAGAGATTTCCCTCTTTTCCCATGCTTCAGCTGGAGGGGTGGGGGGTAGAGGGTGAGTGGGGGTGGGAGTGGGGTGAGGGGAGACATCGGGGAGCCAGGAGCCCCGGGGAGCGGATCTATAACCAAAGCTTGCTAGAGGAGGGAGGGGAGACAGGCACGAAGCCGGGTGGAGGCTTTCTCCTTTCAGCTACCTGCAGCTACCAAAACCAAGCAGGTGGCCGCGGCCACCCGGAGCTGAGCTCTGCCTGACCCCCACCCTTTGTCCTCTATCGTGTGCCTCAGTGCTGTAATCTGTCCCCGACTCTGCCCCTCCAGTGCAGCTAGAAGGAGACTGTCAGGCTCTGGGTCAGAAGAATTCTGTGTTCTGGCCCCTAGACCCGGAGGCTCAGGTCCAGTGAAGATCTTTGGTCACAGCAGATCTGGGCAGACAAGAACGCTCCCGTGAGTCCCCTAGGAGCTGAGGACAGGTGCCTGATCCTTTCCTTTTCCTGTCCAAGCCAGGGGGACTTCAAATTCTCTCTGTCTCTGTCTCTCTGTCTCTCTGTCTCTCTGTCTCTTCTCTACACCACCACCCCCCCCCCCTCCTTTTTGGAAGGTTTCCTTCCCTTGCAGGGTGGCCAGTCTATACTGCAGGATTTAGAGAAGTCGGAACCAAAGACAATCCAGGTCGCCATGGCAATGGTACAGTCAATTGTCCTCTCTCTTTACTCCCAGGTGATTGTCTTCTAATCCTCATTTTCGAGACTTGCTTTTAAAAAATATAAACAAGACCTTCCCCAAAATCAATCACTAAAGCTTTATTAAGCCTAATCTAGAGGAGAGAGCAAAAAATTCGGAGTAAGGAGACCTAGGTGAAGGTTCAGATTCAAGTCCTGCTCCTTACTAGCTGTGTAACCTTGTATAAGTCATTTCATCTCCTCGACATGCAGTTGTCTCATCTCTAAAATGGGAGTAATCTTGGTGCTAACTCTGTCACAGGTTTTTGAGGGAAGGCTTGTAGAGATAAGATCTTTTACAGTGAAGCCTACAGTGGTGATAACCTACAGAGAGCATAAGAGAAATGAACCTGTGAAAAAAGATGGAATGAGAGCAAGACTCCAGTTGAGTCAGGCTTTTTCGATTTGGTGCCATTATCTGACTCCTGGCAGAAGGTAGAAGCCCAGCCTCGAGCTGGCGAGGAGAGTAAATCTGTGCGCAGGGCTTCCTCAAAGACGATAAAGCTTTGGCAGGCCACCAGGACTCCTTTGGCCGCTGCCAGAACTTCCATCCCCTTTCCAAGTCTGGAGACAAGCTGAGAAGAGATGGGGAACCCTGGACTGTGGCTTCAGTCTCAGAGCTCCCCGCCAGGGGCACCCGCTGAATTTAGCCTAAGACAAGGGTAGCAGGGAGTGACTAAAGACTGGGCACGTGTGTTGGCCAGAGGGGTGAGTCTCTTTAATCTGGGGTTTGGCAAAGGACTCCTAGAAGTTTGACAAAAGGATTAACGCCGTCCCCCCCCCCCATATAGCTCCAAGGAACCCAGTACCCAATCCCCTCCTCCACTTCGGGGCAAACAAGCGAGAACTTGTCCCTTCAAAGGAGTTCTGGCTGTGGGGGGGAAGCTTGGGGGGGTGTGATATTTAAGCCTCCTCAACTGGTAGCCCAAACTGCCTGAGCTTGCTGGGCTGGGCTGGGGAGCTCTGCTCTGGCCAGGAAGAAGCACCCCCCCCTTCCTTTCTCAGAGTGCTTCCTAATAATACTTAAGGGCAAAGTGTGGGACTTGGCAGTAAAAGACCTTGCTTCAGACACACAGCATAGTATCTTACACCCAGAGTTGCAGGGGATGGCAGAGAACATCTAGTCCACCTCCTTTGTCTTACTGAGGGGGAAACTGAAGCCCAAGAGAATTAGTGACTAGCCAAAACTCACAGGAGTAGCAAGCATTTAGGATAGGACCGTCATTTATCCTCAGAGCCTCAATTTCCTCATCTATAAAATGGGGGCAAATAATTCTTACACTGTCTACTTGACAGGGCTTTGAGCTAAGTACATTGCTCATCTTAAAAGGCTATAAAAACAGAAGTTATTGGGGCAGCTAGTTAGCTCAGTGGACTAAGAGTTAGGCCTAGAGTCTAGAAGTCCTGGGTTCGAATGTGACCTCAGACACTTCCCAGCTATGTGACCCTGGGCAAGTCACAACCCCAATTGCCTAGCCCTTACCACTCTTCTGCCTTGGGGCCAATACTTAATATTGATTCCAAGATGGAAAGTAAGGGTGGGGGTTATTACTATGCTATGCATATGAATCATTACTTCATTTCATCCTCAGGAGACTCTTAGAAGACCATAGTCTTTCCTCCAGAAACTGATGCCCACAGAGGATGAACTACTTGCCCAAGATCAAGCATTGGAGAAAGCTTTAGACCCAGACTGATATGGAAAAACAGAGACCAGCCGATGAGCTGAGACCCAACAAGTTCACTCAATGCAACTCCCAGGGCTTGAGCCAGGACCAACCTCCAAAAGCAATGGACAATGGGAAGCCAAGCAGTGGCTACTTCCAACCCACTCCTGCGGGGCTCAGTTTCCTCTCTGAAGTCTTTAAAGAAGCAAGGTGAGGACATGCTCAAGAACACCTTCAGGGCACCTGGGCTGGTTCTCCAGGATTCTGTGTGGAAGCCTGTTCTGCAGGGCTTTCTTGAGGCTTATGTGATTTCTTCAGACAGAAACACAGCAGCTCTGAACATTGGTCACAGATTCATTGTCTTCAGGCTAGAGGAATTCAGAAGGAACCAAGAACCCAAGAGTTGGCCAGAGGGATCAGCTAGCCTCTGCCTAGATGCTCTTTTCCCTTTCATCTCGGGCCCCTCCACCACTGGAATTCCGATTTTGACCCCAGCTCTCTGGAGAAATGCCTCTTCCTTGGTCCAGTGCATTCTCTCTTCCTCCCAGGCAAGACTGCAAGACTGTCTTCCCTGGTCAGTGATACTCCTCCCCTTTTCTTTCCCTGTCCTGCTCCTTACTCACCCCTCCCCACCCAGCTGCTGCCACATTTTTCAGTGACGGGATCTCAAAACCTTTTCCTGTCAGCATCGGCGCCCACGGCCCCCCAGCTGCTCCAGCCCCTCTGGCCCGGGCGAGGCAAGCTGGGAACACGGCTCAGGAATGTGGGGAGCTCTTTGAAGCAGGGCTGGGTGGTGGGGGAGAGCAGGGAGAGAGAACGGGGTGGGTAGGGAACAGGGTCCGCAGCTGACAATAAGACCTCCTGGCCAAGATCTGGAAAAGAGTCCTTGTCCCCCAAAGTGCTATGTCCCTGTATCCTTCAGTAGTCTCAACGTCACATCTAGTGGGAACTGGGATCTTAGATCTATCTATGCTGGGTACTTCGATGTCTAATAGATTCTTAGATCTGTCTACACTGAACGCCTAAATTATTTCAGTGGATGACAGAGTATCCACCCTGGTTTCCAGATCCATCGACTATGCCCACCCAATTATGTCTATACTGGATACTAGGCAACAGGATCTGTCTAAACAGGGCACATCAAGAGGACCTGATGAGTCCCTATGACTAGAGGCCAAAATCATTCCTATTGTGGCCTCCTCTGCTCTTTAGAACCAAAACAAGAGCTTTCATCTTTACCAAGGTCATAGAAGCAGCATCCACTCCCATCCCACCCATGCCAGGGCCACAGAGGGAGCCCACATCCTCCAAGGCTACAGAAAGATTCTGTTATCCCCTCAGGACCACTGGGATACCTAGAGCACTACAGGGTCAAAGAAGGAGCTTCCAGTCCCCAAAGGACCACAGAAGGTAGGTACACCAGAACACTCTAGTTCTCCCCTCTGGAAGCTTTTCTTGGTTGCTGTGCAGAGAGACAGCTGCTGCTCCAAGACCTGAACATGGCACTGCCAGTTAGCTTATGACTTTTCTTTCTGATCCTGGGCAAGTGACACCTTTTCCGAGTCACAGTACCCCCATACTAGATAGGAGCACAGATCCCTCATTGTATCCCTTTGCTCACACCCACTCCCATATCTGCATGAAGTTGGCTAGAAGGGACCGGGGATATCTTACAGCTCCAGAAGGTACACAGACTATAATCCAATTTATTTTCTCCACTGACACGGATCTCCAATTCTGTCAGCCTAAATAAATAGTTTCATGTGGTCAAAAAAAAACTCACCTCTTTGCCATCTCTTTGGTGATGACTTTCCACATTCACCAAAAGGGGTCCTCAGAAAACAGACAGCTTATGCGGCCATGGTTGGGGATGTAGACACTAAATGACCACACCAATGCAACTATCAATAATATGGAAATAAGTTTTGATTGATGACACATGTTAAAACCAGTGGAAATGTGTGTTGGATATGGAGGGGTGAAGGGGAATGAAGGGGAAAGTAAAAACATCATGAATCATGTAACCATGGAAAATTTCTCTAAAAAAATAAAATATTTAAATCAAAAAAAAAAAAGAAAGAAAGAAAGAAAAAGGAAAAGAAAAAGAAAAGAAAACAGCTTATTGCCAGACCTGATTAGAAATTTTTCTAGGTTGGTAGGATGGTCCAGAGCTGAGATTTTGATAGTTTCATACTAATTATTTGAACCATATCTTCCCAGCAAATGTTTTTATTTTCAAGATTGATCATTACTGGTTGATTGATAATAAGGCATATATCCCTGGGAATGCAAGAGCTACAGTGATAGAAGCAAGAATCCTTCCAGATTTGGCCCTAGAACCCAGAGAGAAGTAGTACATCATTCTCTGGGGAGCCCAGGCTATGAGAGGAATTTGGAAGAATGATTCCAGAAGAGGTGCTATTTAAAAAAAGATCAATAATTCACAGGAGATATTATCTAATAGCAATAAAACCTTGGACCAGCAATACCTATATGAATATGTACAAAGCATGAGAGATAAGTCTGGTGAACTAAAGATAATATAATCTGGTGGAAAAATTTCTGCACTTGGAGCCAAGACCTGAGTCCAAATTCTGCCTCTGACACTGACTAGATATGCGATCATGAGCAAGTCACCTAATGCCTTTGAGCCTCAATTTCTTCCTCTATAGAATGTATAGAATAATGCCTACATTTCTTATATCATAGGATTATTATGAAGATTACATGAAATACTATGTGTTAAGTACCTTGGAAACCAAAATGTGCTTTATAAATGCCACTGACAAAAGAATGGCATTGTTGATAAATGTCGAAATATTGTTTTGTCTGTAGAAGGGTGCAAATGTTGGCATTCAGTTGTTTTTCATCACATTTGATTCTTTATGACATCATTTGGAGTTCTCTTAACAAAGGTACTGGAGTAGTTTGCCATTTCTTTCTCCAACTTGTTTTATAGATGGAGAAACTGAGGCAAACAGGGTTCAGTGACTTACCCAGCATCATACAGCTAGTAAATGTTTAACATCAGATTTGAACTCAAAAAGACGAGTCTTCCTGACTCCAGTCCCTGCACTGTATCCACTGCACCACCTAGCTGCTACAAGTATATAATATTAAGCTGACTCTGTGATCTCACTGATATGAATACTTCTTTCAGTTACCTCTTTCCAGTCTCAATTGAAAGGAACCAAATAAATAATAGGGATTTTGGAGAATCATTGGGTATTAAGAAGTTATAAATGTTTGAGCAACTCCAGCAATCTGATTGGGAAGTTTGGTGAAAAGGGTTTAGGTAAAGATCAACAAAGGGAAAAATATTAATGATGCTATTATCATAGCAAATATAATCAGGAGTGTGATGAATATATGGCTTTAACAACATTCCACTATAGCAGAAGCACAAATCAGATTAAAAAGTAATTGAGAAACATTTAATGAAATAAATAAAAATAGAATAGAATATAATGTTAATATGTGGTTTTTATATGTATAGTTTAATGCAGTGATTCCCAAAGTGGGCGCCACTGCCCCCTGGTGGGTGCTGCAGTGATCCAGAGAGGCAGTGATGGCCACAAGTGCATTTGGGGGCTGTGAATAACTGTAAGGGGGTGGTGATAGTATGTGACAGGGGGTGCTAAGTAATATTTTTCCTGGAAAGGGGGCGGTAGGCCAAAAAAGTTTGGGAACCACTGGTTTAATGGCTTCCATTTCTATTTGAATTTGACACCACTTATTCAGACCAGTGGAATGGAAAGAGGCCTTAGATAAAAAGTTTGGGGAAAAGATCTCCAAACTTGCTTAGATGGACAATATCAGAGGGATGAGAAGCTTCAACTATCCAAACAGCCACTAGAGTTTTATCTTCCCCAAACTGATAATTTTGAATCAAGACAGATGAGATGACACAGGAAATATCCTGTGATTTGCTGAAGAAATCAAATACACCTTTGAGATACGTATAAAAATAGGAGGCTAGACTAGAGCTAGTCAGTTGAGTGGTGGTTGAATGCAGCAGTGAAGAACTTCTGAGAGGAAATTGTCCTTGAAAGAGAGGAAGAGAATGAATTTTTCTCCTCACTGCATTTTCCCAATCCTTATTGACTGAGTGGTGGGCTAATGAACTTCAAAAGGTCATAAGTTAGAAGTTTCTTTTACATTGGTAGCAATGTCCATTAGAACTGGTAAATGTTGAAACCAGAGGTTCCCAGGAACCTAACCCTATATTTCCCCAAGGAGCAATAGTTTAGTATTTGGCGAGTTTTTAGAATATAACTACTGAGAATGATGAGAACTGACTGTACCTCTTTGGCATTCCTTGCTCCTCATCGCCACTTCCAGATTCTTTTCCTACTTCCATTACTTGGTAATGTCTCTTCCATTTAGATTTATGCTATTCGTATCTACCACCCATTCAAAATTCCAGTGACTATTGTCTACAGAACTCCTTCCTCAACAAATCTGGTAAATGGCTCAAAACTTTTTTTCTCTTCCCAATTCCTATTCTCATATTAGGGAACTTGAATATACATATTGTCTCTTGCTATAACGCCTTTACCAAACTCAGTTTCTCCGCCTATTCACTTCCCATGAACTACTCTTCCACCTCACTTTAGCACTCAAAAAGATGGTCATACCCTAAATCTTTCTGTCACCCACAAATGTACCACCTTCATGTTCAAGAATTCTGAAATTCCCTTCTCTGGTCATAATATATTGGCTTTTCATCTCTCCCTCTGCTTTCCCTCACCAGACTCTATAGTTAGTCCACACTGTGACTCCAATTTCTTAATCCCTCAATCTTCTCCCAGGCTCTCAGCCCTGCATTAGCCATTTTCCCAGCTTGACTGCTTGGTGAACTGATGCAACTCAGTACTGTTCCCCACTCTTGAATCCCTGGACCCTTTATCATACCACTGATACCCTGCCAAATTTCAACTTTGGATCACTTCCACCATTTGCTCCTACCTATGTGCTCCTGTGCAAAAGTGGAAAATATCACACTACCATTCTAACTGGATCTACTACAAAATTATGCTTGTTGTCCAGTCATATCTGACTCTTTGTGACCCCATAGGGGTTTTCTTGGCTAAAGATACTGGAGGGGTTTGTCATTTCCTTCTCTAGTTCATTTGATAGATAAGAAAACTGAGGCAAATAGGGTTAAGTGACTTGCCAGGGTCACATAAGTGTCTGAGGCCATATTTGAATTCAGGAAGATGGAGTATTCTTGACTCCAGGCCCAGTACTCTATCCATTGTCCCACATAGCTGCCCAAATTTATGTAAAACAGCCTCAACTGAACACTCGATGTTGGTAGGCAATCCTGCCATTCCTCTCTTATCAACTCGATATCCTACTTTCCAAAGCAGCATTTCCAAACCTTTTCATCCCTCCTCAGACCTCACAAGGGAAACCCTTCCCCGACTCTCTCAGCTGAAAACCTTGTCTCATATTTTACAGAAAAAGATGAGGCCATTCACCATGAGCTCCTTCTCCTCTCTTCATCTCTTGTCACTTAGATATCTTCTTCAACTATCTTTTCCTTCAGCCCATCTCGAATGATGAAGTGGCCTTACTTACTCTACAGGTTGCCTCTTCTGTCATCACCACTCTTTCACTTACTTTCAATTTCTCTCTGTCTACCAGCTCATTTCCTACTGTTTACAAACATTCCTGTATCTCTCCCATCTTGAAAAACAACAACAACAAAAAAAAAACCCTCTAAATATCATCCTATATCTCCTCTGCCCTTTGTAGCTAAATTCCTCAAAAAGAATGTCTACAATAGGTGTCTCCAGTGTTTCACCTTTTACTCTCCTCCATAACCCCTTATAATCCAGCTTCTGACCTCATCATTCCACTGAAACTGTTCTCTTCAAAGCTACTAATGATCTTGTAGTTGCCAAATCCAATGGCCTTTTCTCAGGCTTCTTGATCTCTCCACAGCCCTTGACACTGTTGACCACTTGAGTTTTCTTGGCACTCACTTCTCTCTAGATTTTTCTTGCTCCTGTTTGGTGGTGTCCCACTCATGACGCCATTTGCGATTTTCTTGGAGAAGATACTAGTGTGGATTGCCATTTCCTTTTTCAGCTCATTTGATAGATGAGGAAATGGAGACAGACGGGGCTTAGTGACTTGCCCAGTATTACACAGCTTGTATGTGTCTGAGACTGGATTTAAACTCAAGGAAATGAGTCTTCCTGACTCCGGGCCTGGCACTTTATCCACTGTGCCATTTAGCTGCCCATGTTTTGGGGACATCTTTATTTGTGAGTTATTTTCTACCTAATCTCATTGCTCTTTCTCCGTCTCCTTTGCTGGATTCTTTCCCAGATTACACTTTCTGTATTATGTCACTTGGTAATTTCATCAACTTTTATGAATTTAATTATCATCTTTATGCTGATGATTCTCAAATTTATCCATCAAAATGTCCACTAGACATTTTGAACTCAATATGCACAAAACTGAACTCGTGATCTTTTTCCCTAAAACATCCCCATCTCCTACCTTCCTTATTACTACAGTGGGCAAAATCTTCCTCTCAGTCCCTCAGGCTTACAATCTAGACTTAGATCCTTATCTCCTCACCAACCCATTCCATATCTAATCTGTTGCAATATCTGCCAATTTTACCTTTGCCTCATTTCTTGAATATGCTCCCTTCTATTCTCTGACACTGCCACCACTCTGGCACTTGCCAGCGCTCTTGTCTATTAATGCTTGGACTATTATCATAGCCTGCTGGTAGATCTGCTTGCCTCAAGTCTCTCTTCACTCTACTCTGTCCTTCATTCAACCACCAAAGTGATTTTCTTGAAGTCCAGTTTCAACCATGCCACTGTTGTTCTTTTCAATAGAAATAAACCCCAGGGGCTCCCCATTGTCTCCAGTATCAAATATGCTATTTGTAGATGTAGACTAGAAACAACCACACAAATGCAACTATCAATAATATGGAAATAGGTCTTAATAGATGACACATGTTAAAACCAGTGGAAATGCTCATCAGCTATGGGGGAGGGAGGTGAAGGGGAGGTGAAGGGGAAAGTAAGAACATGAATCATGGAACCATGGAAAATTTTTCAAAAAAAACCCACCAAATATACTATTTGATGTTCAAAGCCCTTCATAACCTAGCCCCCTCCTACCTTTCCAGTGTTCTTATATCTTACTCTTTACCACCTACTCTACTATCCAGTGACTCCAGTTTCTTTACTATTCCATGAACAAAACACTCCAGCTCTTGGCTGTGGACATTTTCACTGCCTTTCCTCCATGCCTGGAATGATCTCCCTTCTCATTTTTGTCTACTGACTTCCCAGACTTCCTTTAAGTCCCAACTAAAATCCAATATTTGACAGGAAGCCTTTCCCAACCTCTCTTGATTCTAGTGACTTCCCTCTCTTAATTAGTTACTATTTATCTTATACATTGCTTTTATTGACTGGTTGGCTCAAAGATTTCCTCTGCATGTCTCATTACTATTTTGCTCTAAAAATTTGAGCCTACTCACTCCAGGGACTTTGAATATGTACATTTGTTGGGGGTTAGGAAGAAGGGAATTGTTTCTGTAAAAATGGTCTTTTTTATGTGCTCAGGAAATACCTTTTCTAGATGATTTCAGTGAAACTAAAACCTGGAAAGACTTATATGATACTGAGAGAAGTGAACAAAACAAGTAGAATAATTTATAAAATAACAAAGAAGTAAGAACACTGATCAATGAAATAATCAACCAGGATCCCAGAGGACCAATGATGAAGGATATTACTCATGGACTCAGAGTAGAGAATGGCTTTTTTTTAACGTTAAAGAACACAGGGTTTTCTTTTGCTTGATTATATATGCTTATAACAAGTGCTTTTAAAAAAAAAACTTTTTCAGTGAGGGGAATGGAAGGGAGAGAAAATCCATTTTTGCTAATTAAAAAAGGAAATTTACCTTAAAAAATAAAATGCTCTTCCTGCAAGCTAATTAAACTTGGTTGATAATTATTAGGAAGCACACTGGTAGGGAGTCATGACTCTATGACTTCTGTTACCCCTAAAATCTTGAGGGACAATAGTAATACCCTGTAGAGTCCCCAAACTATCAGTGGGAGTTCAAGTTGGGAGAATGAACCCAGCTTCATTGCTACATATGTGTAAATGATCATTTTATTTTTAAAAGTTGAAGAATTTGACAAGATAATTTTTATTCTGAATCTGATTCTCATCAACAAAGACAACTTTGTCAGTGTGGAAATGATGGAAACTTTGAGGGGATGTGACCTTTCCTTTATAGAATTTGTGATAGAGGACATCAGCTGAGACTGATGTGTTAGGAGAAAAAATTTCAAAAAGTTCAGAGAGAAAACTCATAGAAAGTTTTAGGCTAATGTTCTTTAGGGGAAATTCCCTTAGGTGAAGTGGAAAACACTCAAGAATGGAACTCTGATGATACAAGTCAGCATTATTCTGAGGAGGAGGAAGATGGTAGAGCAGCATGAATTAAGTTGTATTTCAAAAACACAGAAATAAAGCAAAGGCATTAACTGAGGATGAATATTGGAGATTGTGCTAAATTTGTCCTATAACAATAGTGTCAGAACCTTTGAAGCTCAGGAAAAGTGGAGGCAACCAAATCAAGAGGAGAGTCAGAAGACTGCTACCTGAGCTAAATGGTATGATTCTAACTAATGACAAGGAGAAGGCTGGACTCGTTTTGTTCCAGTTTTTTTTCAGCTAATAAAATAATCTTTGGACTGGAAAAAGGAGCAAGAGCATAGATCTAAATCTGAAAGGGAATTTAGAGGTCATCTAGCCTATTACTCATTTTACGGATGAGAAAACTGAGGCCTATGAAGGTTGGCTGATTTGCCCAAGTTCATACAAGTAGGAAGTTCAGAGGTGGGATTTGAATTCATTTCCTCTGACTCTAAAGCCAGTAATCTTTCCATCATACCACTAGGTCTCAAAGATTAACTCGGTTAAAACTGAAGATAAATGAGGTGGTTAGAAAATGCTCAACTGCTCCCAATGAATTCAGATCACCAGTCCCAGAGGTCCTGCATTCCAAGGTATGGAAAGAATTGAAGGATGTGATCAGTGAAATTTGAAAGATCTTGGCTATTGATAGAGATTGTATAGGACTAGAGCAAATGTCCCAATTTAAAAAGAAAAGAAAAGGAAAGAGAGAAGGTATAATGTAGAGGTCTACAGAGTATAGATAATGAACATGCTTCTAAAATTCCAGGGTACATTATTAAAGGGATGATTTGAGAATATTTGTAAACAGAAACAGTGATCTCTGAAAGCCACCTTAGCTTTACAAGAGTTGGTTGTTTGCCTTTTTATCAGAATAACTATAGGTATTTGGGGGGAATGCAATAGATATAGTATACTGAGATTTCTGAAAATCAGTTGATGATCTCATGCTTTCCTTGAGAATGAGTTGATGAGATGTCTAAATATTACAGTTAGGTGGATTTGGAACAGATTGGATGTCTGACCTAGAGAGTGCTAGTTGTTTGACCATTTCTCAGTTTCTTTCACTGGGTCTGTCTTCTAAGGCTTTACCCTCTTTTCTATTCTCTCCCTATGATATTTCCCTGAGTCATCTTATCTCCAATCCCATGAGTTCAGTTATCATCTGATTCCCAATATATTTATCCAGTCCTAATATTTCTCCCAAACTTCTATCCTGAAATATTCACCTGTCTGTTGGACTTTTCCATTTAGATAATAGGACGATAGTTTTTCAACTGGAAGAGACCTTAGGAGCCAGCCAAGTCCAACTCCCTCATTTTAGACATGAAAAACTGAGACCAAGAGATGTTAATAAGGGCCTTGCCCAGGGCAGCAGATGTAATAATCACCAGAGGTCGGAACTGAACTCAGGTTATCTTTCTCTAGAGGCAGTTCTCTTTCTGTTGTTCCATGTTGCCTCCAATGCCCTGTAGCCACTATGCTCCAAACTCAGCATGTATAAAATCAAAATCATCATCTTTCTTCTCTAAACTCCCTTGTTTTGTTAGTGGCTATGCCCACCTTCCAGTAGCCCAGACTCACAAGTTCGAGGTGTTTTTGATGCTTCTCTTTACTTAACTTCCCATATTTAATCATTTGGCAAGTCCTATCAATTCTTCCTTCCCAGTATCTCTCACTTCTTGCTCCTTAAATCACCAGCACCTCTATTTAGACCCTTATTCACCTAGACTATCATAGTGGCCTTCTAACTAATCTCCCTGCTTCCATTCTCTCCCCTTCTCCAATCCATCCTTTAAAAAGCTGCCTTCTAAAATAATATTCCCAGAGTCCTCATTGACTATAACATTCACTCCCCAGCTCAAAAACCAGAAGTGACTCCTTACTGCTTCTAGTATAAATATAAACTCCTTGGCTTGGCATTTAAGGCTTTCCACATTTTAGACCCATCCTGCCTACGTTCACAATATTTCCTTTCTTATGCTACATGTTCCCACCAAACTGGATGCCACTGGCTGTTCCTTGATCTTGACATACTGTCTCTTGCCTCTGTTTTTGCACAGGCCATCCCCCACATGTCTGGAATACATTCCTTTATAATCTCTGCCTTTCATAATCCATATCAGGGGTCTGCTCAGGTTCTACCTCCACTATGAAGCCTTCTCTAATATGCTAGCTAAGTATTCTCTCCCTCTTCAAATTCCCCTTCCTCTTCCTTTGCCCTTTTCACTTCTCTGCTTTTTATACATGTATACCATATACCTTTCCACTGAATATAAGCTCCTTGAGAGCAAGAATTGTACATTTTTTTCCTATTTCTCAAAGGCTTGCACATAATGGGCCCTTAATATGTCTTTATATTGATTTGAAATAGCAGTGATGGAAGGCTGAAATTTGGGGAAGAATCTAATTGGGATCTAATTGGCAGGATGGCTATGTGCCAGGTGTCCTATTGCAGGGATTCCTCTTGTGTATGGATTGAACTAGATGGTCAATGAGATCCTTTCAGTTCTCAAATTCTGTAACTCTGTGATCATTGTTTTGCCCCTCCCCATGATGGAGTTATTTCTCTTCTCCTCTCCTCCAGGGTTTTAGAGTTATGGTCTTTCTATCTTGAACGATAGTGTTTTTCTAACCTCCTCCAAATCTCCATGGTGGGAAAGTTGTGCTGATCCCTCATGATGGAAAGTTGTTTTTTTTTTTCCTTCCACCTTCATGATCAAGGCTCTTTTTCTGTTCTCTCTCTCCATCCATAGTGGACAGTTGTCCTGTCCTTTCTCCCTCACTCATGATGGAGAGCAGTTTCCTCCCCCCTTCCCAACATCCCCATGATGAAATGTTCTGTCCTTCAACCCCTATCGGAGTTGTGCTTCCTACCCCTGTGATGGATGATTGTTCTGTTTTACCCTGTTCCATAATGGAGTTGTTGGATCCCCCACTCCCACCCCATTTCATTCCATCTCGGATGACAGAGTTATTCTACCCTTCTCTCCTCCCACCCCCAGCATTATGGAGAGTTGTTTCATCCTAATGCTCCATAATGGGGAATTGTTATGTCCACTTTTGGAGACAGAGAATTCTTTTGTCTTCCACCACCCCTAGGATAGAAAGTTGTTCTGTTCACTCTCCTCAACTGTGAGGGAAAATTTGTCCGACTTTTCTACATCTCCTTTTGCACCACCATTTTGGAGATTTATTTCAGACCTCCATGATGGAAGGTTGTTCTGTTCTCCCCACCCCTCCCCCCCACCCCAAACCCAATATGATGGACAGTCGTTCTGGCTTCCCATGAATGAGAGTTGTTTTGGCCCTCCATAATGGAGAGCTGGTCTCTCTTTTTTGATTCAGACCCTTTCCTGAGTCATGTTCCCACCCCCAGCTTCTCAAGCAGAAGTGCAAGATGCGTGTACAGGTTGGTTTATTTACAAATATACTGAAGTGTAGTCTTTTTTCCATTTTCTTTTTTTCTTTTTTGTGGGGAGAAGCGAGAGGTTATGAGCATGAGGGCCAGGAGGCCCGGACACTGTTCCCCGGCTGGACTGGGAAGGCCGGGGGTTGGAGTGGGAATAGGAAGGGGAGATGGAGGGAGAGAGTGGCAAAAGGACGTTGTAAACTCTAATAAATAACTTAACAATGACGAGTTATTAAATAAAAATGTCAGCCTATGCACACCAGAGAGGGGGTTGGGGAGCAAGGCTTCGGGGTAGGGGGCTTGGGCAGTGAGATTCTGTACAAGTTAAACAACAGCGTCACCTCGGCTACAGGGTACACAGGAACACCTGAGACACAGAGACAGAAGGACAGAAGGAGACGAGAACAGATGGATATGAGGGAAAGAGAGAAAGCAACAGAGACAGAGAGGTAAAGACAGAGCAGAGATGGAGACAGGAAAAAAGGGAGACAGAGAAAGAGAAAAATAGTAACAAAGACAAGGAAAGAGACTGGGGCACAGCCATAGGACAGAGGCCAGAGCAAGGATGAAAATCAAAATTTCCAAAATCCTAAATAACAATTAGTCCTTTTGCAGTCACTGTTTAACCCCATGAAGTGGATGTGTGTCAATATATCTGGGTATATGTGTGGCATCTGTAGATGTGAATGTATGAGAGCTCATGGCAGTATTTAAGTATGTGCTTGTGTGCTCACCAACGTGCCTGTGTATGAGTGCGAGGGTTTGTGCCTTCATAGTAGGTGGTGTTTCTGCCCTCTCATCCAATTCTTTCAGTGGCCCAAGGAATCTCAGACCCCTACTTCCCAGTCAGCTCAGGAGGAAACTCAATCAAGCTGTGGTCCCCTGGGCTACTATCTTTTCTTTTTCTCTGGGCTGGGGGAGTGGGCAGGGAGGTTGAGTCTGGCCTGGAGAAGAAGAGAAAGAACCCGGGTCAGAGGAGTCAGAATTTTGTTGGAGGGAATGGTCAGGGAAGTACTGAGAGGTGCCTTGGCTAGAGGGTCTGAGATGGGTGGGAGGTGGGACAAAGTTAGAAGCAAGGCAAAGGGGGTCAGTCTTTTGTTTACTTCCCTTCCTCTTGCTCACTGGGGGAATGTCCTTCTGGAAATGGACACTGACCACTCTGTCCCCATAGGGCAGGGCTCAGATGACCAGCCACATGGGGGCAGTGAGCCTCTGGAGAATAATCCAGCTCAAAGGTTGCATAGAGCTAAAGTCCAAAGGAGATCAGCCTTCTAGAGTTGTGGGTAGCAGATTCCAGTGCCATCCTCCAGGGCACAAGGCTTCTATACTGTCCTCTCTCATCTATGTTCCAGGCTCTTCCTATGGATGGTGAGACAGGGAGGAAGGAGACAGAGGAAGTCCTTTTCCTCACATATTCTCATATCTATACTGTGGTTCCATAGACAGAATGAGGCTATATCACTAGGGTCCATTCCCCTTGCCTCCCTGCTGTAGCTCAGCATCCATGCTTCAGAGGGGGCTCAGGGTCTTCCACAACTTCTCAGTGCAAATTCCTGGCTCTAGCCAGGCCGATCTCCCCCACTGTCCCCCATTCTGGCCATGTTGATTTCCCTCAGTGCTTCTCGGCACCTTCTGCCACCCACCTGTCCAGCCTTTGCCCTTACTTTCAAGTCTTAACGTAAGTTCCACTTCCTACGCGGAAACTTTCCCGACTACTCTCACCCTCACTGCTATGGTACTTAGTTTTTGCATTGCACAGCTCACCAAGACAGCCCACTGACTTGTAATGTCTGCAGATTGTTTCATATAAGGTAGTTTTGCTTTCTCAACAAGACTGTATACCTGTATGGGCAGAATCCATCATTTCTGTATCCCCTGAAGTACTATGGAAATACTGGGCTATATTAGGTGGTCGCTAGGTACCATCATTATTGGTGGAAAGGGCAATGGAATTTGAGTCAGGAGACATGAGTCTACTTACTACCAACTTACTACCAACCAAAGATATTTGACCTTGGGCAAGTCTCATTCTCTTGTTGCGCTTAATTTCTTCCTCTATAAAAGGATGTTATTGAACTAGGATACTTGAAGGATCTCTTTGCCTGAGAACATTTTGATTCTCTTTCATAATTCTGTCCTCAGCAAGAGGGGCTGAGGCCCCAGCACGGGCAAGACACTTAGAATTGTGAAAGATGTCCCTCAGCCCCATACCCCATGTATTCTTGCCACCTCATTCTGGCTGGGGCCATTCTTTGGTTGTATCTCTGAGCAGTGTCTGAGGAAAGAGTAGGTCCCTGGCTCTACTGGAACCAGAGCCAAGAATATGGTACAGTGCAAAAAGATTTAGATTTGGAGTAAGAGGAGCTGAGCTCTGCTACTTACCACCTGTGTGACTTTAGCAAGTCACTTCCTCCAAGCCTCAGTTTCCTCCTTTGTAACATGAAAGAGTTGGGCTAATTAACATCTAAAGCCCTTTCCAGCTCTAAATGCTATGATCCTAAGGAGATGCCTGTAAGAAGTTGGCACTCTGATATCTCTGATGAGTTCCCCCACAGACCCAGTTCTTATTCGAAAGATATACAAGTGACTCCAAGCCCCAGAATAGACCTAATCTGGCAAAGTCTTGTGGTAGGGCAAGTAGCTAATAAAGTTATATTGTTTAATTTGGAGCCAGAGGCTGTGTTCCTCTCCATTCAGGGTGTGCCAACAGATTTGTCCGCTCCAGCCTCTGTGCATATCCCATTTTTTGTGTTGTTTTTTTTTTCCCCCTTTGGTCCCAGGTCCTTGGTATCTTCCTTGTTCAAATCACTAAGTCTCTTTTCAAGTCTTTTCTTCCTACTCTCTGTCTCCATATCTGCCACCTTTCCAAATGGCTCCACCATGTCCCAAATCAGGGAAGTCATCTCTAGAGAAATGGGAAGCTCTTAAGAATGACATTTAAAGAGAAAAACAAAAATGATTCCGACGAAGGAGAAAAAAGGAAATTGTCTAGAGATCAATGTGAATGCATGGGAAACTCATATAAACTATTTCACTTTTAAATCCCATATAGAAGATCAAAGTGTGATAATGTTTAGTAGGTTTGGAAATAGGGGACTTGGTTCTGCGGTGTACCACCTGTGTGACCTTGGGCAAGTCCCTTTACTGATCTGGATGTCAGTTTTCTAATTTGTAGAACAAGTAGGTTGGCATCTAAGATTCCTTTCAGCTATAAGATAAATAGAATACACAGATTCTGTGATCCTACAACTCTCAGAAGCAAGGACAACGAAAGAATAAGGATAGAGTCACAAGTCTTAAAGCTCCAAAATGAACTAAAGCTGGGATAAAACCATAAGATAATACAAAAGAAGAATAAGGACTTTTTAAAAAGTTATGTTGAGAGCATGAAGAAGATCCAAGGTGGGATAGAATTCAAGTCTGCTCAGGAAAGAAAGGAAAATGATAATAGATGACAAAGAAAGCAGAAATTACTTTACTGCTGGGGTTGTTTTTTCTTACTAAGAATAAAGTCTTAGAAGAATGCAACAAAAATGATTAGCAGAGAGTTAGAACTGAAGATAAGCAGGATGGCCAGAGAGTACCTAGCTAAAGAATGAAACTACAAAATGAATACTGTGTATTTGAATACTGTGTATGCTGTGTGTAATTATAATGATCAAGCTTAGCTCTAGAAAAGAGATGAGATGATGCATCTCCTGTCCTTAGTTGAACTGGGAGACTATGGAAGAAAGGAAATAAGCATTAATTAGACACCTACTATGTTCCAGGCACCATGCTAAGTGCTTATAAATACTATCTCCTTTGGTCCTCACAGCAGTCCTAGGAGGTAGATGCTATCATTATATCCACTTTACAGCAGATGAACTTGAAGCAGACAGGGATGAAGTGATCTGTCCAGGGTCATATAGTTAAGCATTTGGGGCTGGATTTGAACTCGGGTTTTCCTAACCATGGGCTTAGCACACTATCCACTGTCACTTAGCTGCCTGGGGTTGTGGAACCTCGTGTATACAATCAGAATAGATAGAGAAATTGGTTAGTTCTACAGAATTGTTTTTCTTTTTCTTTTTTCTTCCTTATTTCAAAGCCTGGGTTACTGTGTAAGAGACTAGGGAGGGACATATTTAGAAATTAAGGTGATCTAAAAGCAAAATATTCCAATAAGTTTTTGAAAGAGAGCATTCAGCTGTTCTCCTTGAGTTCAAGTTACAAGGCCCAAAAGACCTGCATTTTGAGGTACTGTAAGACCCAAAGAATGGAGTAACTGAGCCATTGTTGGTGATGTTTTTTAACCCTCATCTTTTGACTTAGAAGTGATATTGTGTATTGATTCTAAGGTAGAAGAGCAGGAAGGGCTAGGCAATTAGGATTAAGTGACTTGCCCAGGGTCACATGGCTAGGAAGTGTCTGAGGCCAGATTTAAACCCAGGACCTCCCTATCCACTGAGCCATCTAGCTGTCCTGACTGTTGATGATTTTTAAAAAGACCTTGAAGAATGAGAAAGCTACACAGGCCTGGAGACAGACAAATATCCTGCCCTCTTCCCCCTTTCTTTAAGCGAAAAGATTAGAATCAGTTAACTCCAAGGCTGTAATCTTAAATTTAATTGCTGGTAAAATTTTTAGAACACCTTAGAAGGTAAGCCCTAGGAGGGGCAAGAACTATTTGTCGTTTTTTTCCCTTTGTACCACCAGTGCTTAGCACCATATACAGTGCTTAATAAACATTTGCTGAATCGAGCTTTTGGAAAAGGAGGAACCAGCAGGGAGGATTCATTGAGAATGGGTCACGCCTTGACTCGCCTCATTTTCTTTTCTTTTTTTTTTTTACAGGCTCAATGGATAGATGGATCAGGGAAATGTCATGGCTGTAGTGTACTTGGATTTTCCCCAAAACATATGATGACAAAGGTACGCCTTGGATTTTAAAACTAAACACTAATGGATGGATGTCAGGCTGAAGAGAGGTCTCTAGTGGAGTACTCTCAAGATCTGTCCTTGGCCCTATGCCATTTGTCATTTTCATCGGTGATCTGAATGAAGTGACAGACAATACGACGATTGAATTTAAAGCTGGCAGAGCTGGACGTTGTATCCCAGGGATGGTATCCTAAAATGACCTCAAAAACCAGAACAGAGCCAAATCGAAAAAGATGAAATTTGATGAAGAGAAATGCAAAGTTCTTTTTTTGGAGTTAAAAAAAAAAGTAATTTTCCAAGTGCAGGAGAGGTGGCTGGCTGGTCAGCTGTGTGTGTGTGTGTGTGTGTGTGTGTGTGTGTGTGTGTGTGTGTGTGTGTGTGTGTGTGAAAAGACTGGTGGGGTTTATCAGACTGCAAGCTCAATATGTCAGAGGACATAGTAGAGAATGTAGCAAATCCATCCTGAGGCTGCAGAAAGAGAAGCCCAGTGTTGAAAAAAGAGGGAGGCCAGAGCTCTCTGCTGTGGTCAGACTACACTTGGGTATCATGTCTGATTCAGAATGCCATCGTTTAGGAGGGTCATTGACAAGCACATTCCAAGGATAGTGAACAGGATGCTGAGGGGACTGGAGTCCATGCCATGTAAGGATTCACTGAAGCAACAGCAGATTTTTAGTCTGAGGAAGACCTGGGAGAGGGGAGGGACAGCGGAGGGACATGATAGCTATCTTCAAGTACTTGGAGTGCTCTCATTGGAAAAGGAATTAAATACTCCTGCTTGGCAATAAATCTAGGAGTGATGGGTGGAAATTACAAAAAGGAAAATTTTAAGAAAAATTTCCTAATAAGTAGGAGGTAGTGAAGTGGGGATTCCTGTTCAGAGAGGAGCTGGACTGGATGTCTTTTGAAGTCTCTTCTAGTTCTGAGCTCCTGTGTCCCAGGTTTCTCCCCGTCCCACAGGTCTCTCCCTAAAGAATGTGTCCCTTTCTTTGTCCTCCAGGCTGACTTATCTTTCTCTGTCACTGTCTGGCAGTTTAAGGCCTGGAATACCCAAGCCACAAGAATGGCCTCTTCTTTCTCTAGCTCTCCTTCCATGTCAGGCTGGAAGAATTCAGTGAAAAATGTGAATACTAGGTCACTGCCCTTTCCTTAGAGATGTGGCTTGCACCTCCCTTCCCCTCTTCCTCAATCCCTTGACTATTTGTCCCCCATCCTTCCTGAGTTCCTCTTCTTAAAACACCAGGCAGACAGGTAGAGGCTGATGGGAAGGAGTCCTGAATCTGTCTCCTGGCAAGCCCTTCTCATTGCCAAGGATCTTGGATTCCCTTCCCAGCTGTTTTTAAATTGAGTTTCTCCCTGCTGGGGAAAGGTGAGGTCATCACTCATCTCTATATAGCTCCCAGGGTCTTTCTTAGCTGGGATGTTCCGCCCCAAGGGGCCAGGAACTTTATTTCAGGTTTGTAAACTGGGGAGCTTGAGGCAGGGCTGAGAAAAAGGAGGAGACATTTCAGGGAAGAAGGAAGGCAAAGGGAAAAGTCATGTTCCTTTGGAGTGAGCCATCCAAAACCCCCATCCCATATTCCTAATGCCCTCAGATAGCCTAGATCAACTCCTCCTCCCACAAAGTTCCCTCTTGTTTCCTATCCTTTATCTCTGCCCATACACTGACAGGTCCCTGGGACACCATTGCCTCTTCCCCTCTCCATCCTGGTAGATTGAAGAAGGGGTGACAGTGTGGTCCAAGGGGTCCAGAAGATCTGGGCCCTAAGCCCTACTGTACCACTCCCTCCCTATATGGTCAGGTTCCTTCTTCTCTCTGGGTCTCGGTTTCCTCCTGTGTGAAATGAAGGTGGGCTGGACTATGAATTCTTAGGTCCTTTTCAGCTCTAACACACACTCTAGACCTAGTACAGAAGTCTGCCAGTCCCCATGGGAACCAGTCCTCTCACGCAATGTTTGAGGAGCCTTCTGGAGACAAGTCAGGCTTTTTCAAAGGTGAGTTTTTGTGGGAGGGGAGGGGGGAGAGGGTTTGGGCTAGGTTTATGAAGAAAGAGGGAAAGCACCTCTGAAATGCCCCTGCTGGGAACCTTGCCCCACCTCCCATCTCAGTTCTGCCCCGGAAGGGACAGCTTTACAGGATACAGAGCCAGTGATGTCTCCAAATGGAAAACCTAGAGAGAGAAGCCTGGGGACCCAGACTCTTCTGGCCCGGCGTGCCAGCCTCTGCCCTGGCCAGGCCTGATCCTGGCAGGGGGAGGGAGAGGAAGGAGGAGAGAGAGGAAACCAAGCCACGCGTCACAGATACGTTCACTTCTCACAGGCTAACTGGCAACTTGTCCACAATTAAGAGTTCTGGGGCATGCAGTGAGGGGCCTCTGCCAGGGGAGGGGGTTCTCTTGGGGGCAAGGCCTCTGCTGGAGGCTGGGCCACAGCAGGTGTCGTTCATGAGGGGAGGGGGTTTAAAAAAATATATCAAATTTAAGCTTCCAAAAAAAGACCAGGAACAGGAGGACGAGGACAACTGGGAGGAGGAAGAGGAAGCCCCCTGGGGAGGGTCCGAGGGCAGAGGAGAGTGTTGGAAGGGGAGGCAGAGGGGCAGGCGGCCAGTCTGTCCATGTGCCCTGCCTGGGGGTTCCTTTAGGGTAATAGTTCTCTATCGGCAAGAAAAGCCCCTGGGCCCAGGCCCCTCGGTGCTCCTGTTCGGGGCAGCCCAGGTGGGAACCACAGAAGATGGGCTGGAAATCCCAGGAGCCACATGGGCTGGGCCAGGGGCTGTAGGAGCCACAGAGGCTGGGAGGGGCCAGGCCAGGATGGGCCAGGCCAGTTGGGAGGGCTGGGCACCATATGGCTGTTGAGTCTGTCTGGGCAGCTCGGCTGGCCTGCCCACCTCCTCTACCCGCCGGCCAGCCCTGGGGCTCCATTCTCTCTCAGGATGCGAAGTAGGAACTCTGCATGGAGTAGAGCCTGTCGATGGGGTTCCCTACTCGTGCCTGGAGGGAGCCCACGTCGGAGGAGCCCAGGAAACAGTCGCTCAGACTCGTTAACGAGGTATCACTGTCAATGTCGTGGAAAATGGAGTCGTTCCCTGAGGAGCAGACACTGGGTCAGAGCCTGGACCTTGGCCCCAGGAACCCCCATCCAGCAAGTATAGAACCACATGGACCCCTGACCACCCAATCTGTGTAGAAATGGTGGAAAGGACAAGATGGCCAAGGCCTGCCCTCCCAGAAGCTCTTGTACATGTGAGATTTCTTCTACTGGTCTAAGGACACCAGGAGACTAGAGGAGGTCTCCATGGGCCTGTTCTTTACCCCAGAGAAGTTCTGAAGCCCTCCCCTTGCAACCAGATGAATCCCTCTTTTCTTTCTCTCATCTCCTTGTAGCCTCACGCCTCCCAGCCAGGGTCCCTCCCAAGACTCCTCCAAAGTGCCAGGTTCAAGCCTCCAGCCCCAAGGAAGCCCCCAGAGCCTGATGTCAGGGAATGCCCATGCAAGGGCACAGATTGGGTGAGGAGCAAGGCCAATCCTGATTCCTTTACTGCTGTCAAGAATAGATGGATGGACTTGGTCTGACTTACTGCTGAGTTGGAATGGCTTGGTTCTGGTAGGTATTGGGCTAGGGGTAAAGGTAGGATGAGCTGGTCCCCTAGCACTTCCTCAATTTTGCTCCTAGGTAATATTTGAGATGGGGGTCAGGGGAGGAGCAGAACACTCTTCCTGAACACCATCTCCACAGAGCACTTTAGGATGATGGATAATGCTACAGAAACTAGTACCAGCAGCCCATCTTGTAAAAGCTGCAATTGAGATATTCCCCAAACACGTACCAGAGAGAGGCTAGGGGCTCAAGGCAGAAGGGATGTGAGGGCCCAGAACCTTAAGGGGTTAGTCCAGAAGGGCACAGAGGAAAGGGGTCAGGGGAGGCCAGGGGCATAGATGCTAGAAAACATGGAGCCCGAGAGCCCTAATAGGGAGATCAGAGGAATGCAGAGGGAAGGGACATGGGGCTGAAAAGCTCCAAGGGAGCCCAGGAACTTGGGCCCTGGTGGGGGCCCAGGAGCTCAAGATATGCAGGACAGGGGCCATGGGGCCTGGGACCCTATGGGGGACTGGGGTACCCTGGGGCCACAGGGCAGTGGGGCTGGTGGCTTACCATAGGGGTTCATGTGGTCACCTGGCATTTGAGGAGGCGTGAGACCCTGCTGGAAAGGGTCACTGCTACCGTAGGTACTCTGTTCCATGGCAACAATGGGCTGTTGGGGTGGGGCCAGTGGTGTGTATGATGCCATCATTCCTTCCATTCGGTTGGACAGGACCTCTGTAGGGAAATGAGAAGGTTCTTCATTGTACTCAACATATACCCAAGGCCGTGCAAGAACAACTGGTGCAAGGCAGAGGCACCGAAACTCGGTATTAATGAGAAATCAGAGAAGAATTTTCAGGGATTTAAATAGATTGTAAGCTCCTTGAGGGCAGGGACCATTTCACTTTTGCTTTTATATTTCCAGCATCTAGTATGATGCTTGATAATTATTAAATTACCATTAAATATTACTATTAAATTAGGCATTCACTAATTTTTGCTGAGATTCTGCTCCCAGGACTCTGTCTCAGAGGTATACTTCAGGGAGAACCAAGATCACCATTCCTGATCACTCTCATTGCACATGAGAACAGTCCAACAAACCCTTCACCTTCTAGACCAGGGGTCGGCAACGTATGGCTCTCGAGCCATATCTGGCTCTTTTGAGGGCCAGATATGGCTCTTTCTGCAGGAGCCATAAAGTCAATTTTTTTTCAGGCGCTGTTACAGGAGTGCACACTGTGAGCACTGTATGGCTCTCATGAAATGACATTTTTAAAAATGTGGCGTTTATGGCTCTCACGGCCAAAAAGGTTGCCGACCCCTGTCTAGAGATACATAACCCCACCTCAGACAAGAGCTTCAGTTTCCTTTCCCAGAACTGTTTATCAAGGAAGAGGCTGCCTGTGCCTCAACCCCGGGGGTGGAGAATCTCAGAGGTGAAAGGCATCTGAGAGGGCATTTATTAGCCAAATCTGTGCCAAAACATAAATGCTCTCCCTCCATGTCCTCTCAGACAAAGATCTAGCTAGCCTTCACTCAAAGACTTCTCAGAGATGGAGAACTCATTAGCTCCCAAGGTAGCATCTGAATAATTCTAGGTGGTAGTTTTTCCTGTCATGGAGCACAAATTCATCTCTACCACTTTTGCCTGCTGGTCCTAGTTTTGCTCTCTAGAACCAAGCAGAAGTCGAATCCCTCTTTCATTTGAAAACCCTTCAGCTAATTAAAGGAGATAGCTTTAATGTTCCTTGTAAGTCTTCTCTTCTGTAGGCCAAATATCCTCCATTAACTAATTTTCATATGGTATAATCTCCAGTCCCATTAACCTCTTCTGAACATACACTAGATGGTCAATGTCCTCTCTAAAATGTGGCACTCTGCATTGAACAAAATACTCCAGATGTGGCTTAATCAGGATAGAAGATTTCCCTTTCTCTCCTCTTTGACATTACCACCCCAGCAGCCTGTCACAGAAGCTTTGTTGGCTGCCATTTCATACCATTGACTCATAATAAGCTCGAAGTTCATTAAAACTTTCAAATCTCTTTCAAGGAAAATATTTCCCAGTTATATCTCTCCCACCCACCCACTCCATCCTATACTTGGGTAGTTGATTACTTGAACCCAAGTGTAGGATTTTATCTTAATCCTGATTAAATTCACCTTATCAGATTTAGCCCATCCTTCAAGCCTTGATAGTGTGGACCACACTCTATAAACTTCTCCTGTCCTCCTACCAGAGCACACCATCCATCCTAGCCAGTCTGGATACCAGAGACATGATCAGGAAAGGAAAGAGCTTCAAGTTTGAATTCTGAGGGTCTGGGCTCAAGTTCTAGGATTGCTACTTACTAGCTATGGGGCCATGGGGTGACTCCTTTTCCTTCTGTGGGCCCCATTTTCTTCAAATATAAAACAAGGGAGTGGTGGTGGATGAGCTCATGGATTCTTAACCTTTTTTGTGTGTCATGGACCCTTCCTTTGACAGTCTGATGAAACCTGTGGACCCCCTCCTTCTAATAATGTTTTGAAATGCATAAAATCAAATGCATAGGATTACAAAAGAAACAATATTGAAATAGTTTTGAAAATACTTTTTAAAACAAGTTCATAGGCCCTGGGTTAAAAGTCCCTGGACTATATGATCTCTAGCATTCCTTCCAGCACTAAGTCCTTAGATCTTATGTTCACTTTTGGAGTCAGGGCTGGGCCCCAAATACCCTTAACACTCTTCAAGAGGCAGCCTTGTGTCCCCTATGCAGGAGGTTGACTTCTCTTTTTAAGCTTCCTAATATTCTCTTCTAGGACAATACTGGAGACTGCACAGAACTGATCTGCAATCGGTCCTCTTATTTCTAGGAACTGAGTGAAGTTCAAGGAAACAAGGCCCTTGATCAATATATATATATATATATGTATATATGTATATACATATATATATATATATTTTCTAATCATGCCACCTCTCAGTCTCTGTTTTGTTTTTTCCTAACAGAAAAGGCCTTTGCCTGACTTGACATGGCCTTACTCCATGGAACCTTTGCTCCTACAGCACTGAGAAGCCCTACCCTTCACACACATACCTTGCCCCAGCCGCTGTGAGTTCTGCTGCTCCTGCTGCTGCTGGTGCCTCCTTGCCAGCTTCTTCATCTGCACAAGGAGAAGATAGGCCATGTCAGTGGAGATGCAGCCCTACTCACCTTCCCACTGTTGGAGAAGGAGTAGGTAGAACAATAAAGGAGAAGTGGGAAAGGAAATAAGAAGTAAAAATGAAGCGGTCGTTCGCTCACCTTGGCTCTCTGGTTCTGGAACCAGACCTGGACCACACGGACGCTGAGCCCTGTTTCAGCAGCGAGTGTCTCTCGGACCTGCTCAGGGAGAGAAGAGGCACCAGTCAGCTCCCTCTATCCCCCACCCTCAAGCTATGCTTTACTTCCAAGAATGGTCTAAGCTGACTCAGCTTCTCTCAGGAGAAATAAATCTTCATCTGCAAAGAGCCAGGAAGCGATCTAGAAAAATAGCCTTAGGAAGGCACCCAGGACTTCAATTCCCCCTATCAAGTGAGATATTGTCCTAGTTGGAAGCATGCAGCTCGTGAATGCTTCCTGAGACCTACGAATACCAGCTTTCATTTCTATAAAGTCACTTTTGGATTGCTCTAATCGACAGGACCTACTTCCTTAGTTCAAGCCTAAATCTGCTTCCCTTTAGCCTCCATTCATTAGTTCTAGTTCTACCCTCTTGGAACAAACAGAAAAATTGAATCTCTCTTCCCCATAAAAAAGCCTCAAATATTTGATGACTTTGATCTCTTTTCTTCTTCTCTAGGATAAATACCCTCAAATCCTTGCTATGGGTACATCTTGTTCAACCCATAACACAGTAATATAACTCTTTAATATTTGTTATAAGTGGCCATTCAGCCTCTAAAAATCTCCAGGAATGGAGAAGGCATTCTTATCTCAGGCTATCTATTCTAAGTTTTGGACTTGCCAAACCAGTATGTCTGAGTCAGGCTTCAAACCCAAGTCTTCTGACCTCAAATCCAGGATGACCTCACCTTGATTGGTGAGCAATAAAGAGCCAACTTCCAGGCCCCTTCAGCCCCAGGAATGCCGGGATCCTTAGAAGGTGGATGGAGCAGGGTAATAAATACCCTGATTTCTCCCAGGTCAGGATGAGAGGGAGTATGAATAGGAAGAAAAAAGCAAGCTCTGTTAGTGGTCAAGCAGAGGTACCTGAGAGGACTCACCTTTCGACAGGGCTTGGAGGAAACCTCAAAGGAAGCCTTGAATGCTCTCCTCTGCTGTGTGGTGAGGATGGTCCTGGGCCGCTTCGGCCTCCTGGGGTCCTTCCCATCATCACTACCTTTGCCCTGGCCGCCCTGGCCTTTGGCAGGCTTCACATCGCCGTCTTCCTCATCACTTTTCACTATGGACAACACATTGGGAACATGATTAGGGACCTTTGGGGCCACCAAGGAGTAGGAAAATTGAGATGCTGGCAAAACCTCATTCTAATAAGCCACCATCATCCTAGACATAGCTTCTGAGTCGATTCCCTGGTCACCTCAGCCAGTGGCTCATGTTGGCTGTTATGCTTCTTCTATTTGAGTTTATTTCTCCTTCTGGGATGGGGACGAGGGAAAGTAAAAAAATATAACTCTAGTTCACATTTCTATAGTGCCTCACAACCACCAAGTAGAAGAGAGTATTACAAGCATTATTAACCTCCTTTTACAGATGGGAAAACTGAGGTTTGGAGAGAGGAAGTGGTTTGTCCATAGTTATATAGCCATGAAATGTCAGGGGCAGAACTTAAACTCAGGACCAAGGCTCTTCCTACTACACAGGTCTGTCATGGCCTCCCCTTTCCCCATGAAGGGCTACATCTAGCCCCTGCTCACCCTGATACCAAGGTCAGAGATTGAGATATCCAAGGGGAAACAACAAGAGCTTCTATGAGGGTCCTAGAGGAATGGATGATTGACAGGCAAGAAACACTCAAATACATAGAAATTCATTTGCACAAATAATGTCAGTGTTTCAAGGACCTAGGATTTAATCAGGAACTCTCTGTTCACAGAGATCATATGTACGTCTATCATCTATAACTTATTGTCTCATAACACACAAATACGCACAATGCATATTCATACATCCTCATACAGGCACATACGTTTAATGTGCACATCTATACTGTCATACATTGCTCAACTGGCTGCCCTACTCAGGGACTTCTCTGACCTTTCCACCATGGCCCAGGAAACTCCATTATGGGAAAACCTCATCATCCTAATTCTTAGTTCCTTGCTATACTCTTCCTCATCATGACCTCCTGCCTCTAATTGGAGCATGGGACTATGAATTCCAAACCTCCATTTAGGAGAAGGCACAGTTTGGAATCTTCTCATTTCTCACCTGGCTTCTCCACCATGATCCACCATTCAGTACTATCTCCTTTCCCATCTCCACCCCCAGTTTTGGGCATTTTGTGTTTTGTCTTTCCTCATTAGACAGTAAGCTTCTCGAGGGCAGGGTCTGCCTTCTTCCCCCTCATATTTCTATCCTCAGTTCTTAGCATGGTACCTGCCACATGTTGTTCAGAAATTTCAGTAGTGTCCAACTCTTTATGACCCAATTTACAGTTGTCTGGGTAAAGATACTGGAGTGGTTTTCCATTTCCTCCTCCAGCTCATTTTACAGATGAGGAAACTGAGGCAAACAGGGTTAAGTGACTTGGCATCCTGAGCAAAAACCCACTTTAAAATACATGTTCCTCATCCTTGCACTCCCAGCAAATGCAACTGGGCAAACACTTATTAAACTTGCTGGGTACTGGGATGAGGAAACAAAACAATTTAATCATTCTTGCTCTTAAGGATTTTGATTTCAGAAAAAGTTGGAAAGATCTGCAGGAACTGATGCAGAGTGAAACAAGCAGAACTCGGGGAGCATTGTACACAGTAGCAGCAATATTGGATGATGATTATCTGTGGAAACGTGTCTACTCTCAGCATTGCAACGATCTGGGACAATCCTGTAAGACTTTTGATGGGGAATGCTATTGACCTCCAGAGAGAGAGAACTGCTGGGGTCGTCTTTCACATCAGTTTATTAATTTATTATTATTATTTATTATTAGTTTATTAATGGGGATTTGATTATGTATGATTTTGCTTTTACAACAGTGACCAATATGGAAGTGGGTTTGTAACAATCCAGGCATGAGGGACAGCCTGGGCAAAGGTACTGAGAGGAGAAGTGGAATACTGAGCCAGAGTAACGTCTGCATAAGTTAGAGGAGACGATGTCAGAGGCAGCGTGAAGAAAAAACAAACAAAACTCGACAAGTGATCACATATGGTGGGTGAAAGAGCAAGGATCTCACCTAGTTAATGGAACCCAAACATATAGGTCTGCGAACAAGGACATTGTACAGGTTCCTCCAGCCACAAATGATCACAGGAACACATTCTATACACAACCCAAAGACATACACTTGTACTTCCACACACATACACAAAACATGCACATGCCCCCCATGTTTCACATCTTTATAAACATTCATGTCCATGTTCTCACATAGATAAGCGCGCTTCTACACACAAAGGCACTAGGCTGTAGTGGGAAGAGTGCTCCGCTTGAATTCACAAGATAAATTCAGATTTTGTTTCCAACACTTCTAATCTCCTAATCTTGGGCCAGCCCTTTTCCCATTCTGAACTTCAACTTCTTCATCTATAAAATGGGAATAATAATTCTCATACTACTTACCTCAAAAGGCTGCTGCAAGGAAAGCATTTTTAAAACCTTAAATTGCTATAGTTAAAAACTATATATGTGTATGTTTATATAGACAGTTTAATATACATATTAATTAATATATATTATATATAGTTTCTATACATATAGTTTAAAATCTTTAAGTGCTATATATAAAACTATATATATTTAAGTACTACATATAACTTTAGAGTTATTTTTGTTTGTATGGGACTAGTTATTTTTTTGCAATGCATGCAGTTTAGCCTGGCTTAACACCTTGCACATAGTAGGCACTCAGTACATATTAGATTGGTAGACAGATTTATTAGCCCAATTTTCCAGAGGAAACTGAGGCCCTTAACTAAAGCGACACAGATAGTAAACAGTGGATGTGAGACTTAGCCTCGGGCTTAGGTTTCACTGGCCAGTGACCTTAGAGGTCATGTGCTGCTGTTGGGTCCTTTTCAGTCATGCCCCACTCTTCGTGGCCCCATTTGGGGTTTTCTTGGTAAAAGTTTTGGCAAGTTTGTTATTTCCTTCTCCAGCTCATTTTATAGATGAGGATACTGAGATCCAGAGAAATAACCTGCCCAAGTAAGTCACCAGGCTTGGTCTTGAGCCAATATGCTTGCTCTTTCAAGTAGCTCGGTTAGAAAAATATGCCCAGGCAGCTTCTGCTCCCCTCTCCCTTTTAATGTATAGGATTCATCTCTTCCCCTGTCCCCCCTCCCAGGGCATTTGGGTTGACTCGGGATTTCTCCTATTCTCCAATCCTGCTCTCTGCCCACTTATGAACCTCTGATGTTAGTGTCAAGCAGCCTTCTTCCTGTGACCTGCCATAGTGTATTCCTCAAATGATTTAAATTGAGGCTCCAGGTCCACCTCTTTCAGGAAATCTTAGATTAGCCCTCCCTCTGGTCACTTTTTTTTTTTAAACCCTTCCATCTTGGAATCAATGCTGTGTATTGGTTCTAAGGCAGAATTGCAATAAGTGCTAGATTATGGGAGTTAAGTGACTTGCCCAGGGTCACACAGCTAGAAAGTGTCTAAGGCCAAATTTGAACCTAGGACTTCCTGTCTCTAGGCCTGGCTCTCCATCCACTGAGCCACTGAGCTGCCCCCTGGTCACTTCTTTACTTACTCTGAACCCCTATAGAACATTGTGTCTCATGTTATTCTGTACTCATCTATGTTCAACTCTTGATTTTCTTCTCATTATCTCTATGTCCCCTCCACTAGCCTCAGCCCCTCAAGGTCTCTAATCCAAAGTCCCTTCAATTCCCCTTTCCCCGACTGGTACAGGTATCCTCTAGAGTACCACTGAAGTGAAATGTGTGTAATTAGAATTTCCGTACCCTAAAAATACTATTCCCAGCACCCCACTCTCCTTTCTGACATAATGTGCTGACATAGGGAGGATATAAATTTTGTGCAGCTCCACCTCTCGCTCTCTCTTCCCTTCTTGTCCTGGCTTTGGTGGAGTGGCCTTTTAAACAGACGAGGAGAACTTCGTCACGTGGTCTTAATTTTTTTAGGTAATTGGTTGTTTTTTTTTTTAACTTCTATTTTCCTTTTATTCCTTCTACTTCAATTCTTCCTTTTTTATTTAATAATTTTTATTTTTTAGAAAAGTTATCCATGGTTACATGATTCATGTTCTTACTTTCGCCTTCACCCCCTGACCTCCTCCCCCCATAGCCAACACACATATCCTCTGGTTTTAACATGATTATTAATAAACTTTATAAAATATAATTCTTGGAGTGTTGGATATTAATTTAAATCCTACAAATATAAAAATCTTGACTTCCAGGGAAGTCGCTACCACACAATAAAGCCAATTTTAATGTTGGGTGGCTCTGATTATTAGAATGTTCTTAATGTTAAGTGAAATCTATCTCTTTATAAAGATGCTCATTTCCCTGAGAGTCCCCCAAATACTTAGAGGTAGCAAAGATATTTCTCCTTACCTAGGCAAAATATTACCAGTTTTGTCAACCAATTGAGAGGGGGGGTACAACCACATCCAGAATGCTGCTTCACTCTGTCAAGGCTCTTCCAAAAATGTGTTGCACCCAAATGGACACAGTATTCTAAATGTGATCTGACTAAGGGAGAAGTCAGGGGGACCGGTCTTAGGGTCAGTTGCGCTGAGAGGCGGCTCACTTTCTGCTCTTCCCTGGCCAGTGAAAGGCCTCAGAATGGTCGGGCCTCTGACCAGAAGAGAGAGAAGTCCTTTCTCTCCCAAGCCCATCACAAACTCACCAGTAGGGACTGACTTAGAGAAGGAAATGACAAACCACTCCAGTATCTTTGGATACTGGAAAGAAAACCCCAGGGACAGTCATGGCAAGCTGTGGTCCATAGGGTCACAAAGAGTCAGACATGACTGGACAACAATAAGGATTGACTCCTGGACCACAGAACCTGCAGTGCTATACCGAGGGCCATGCTATCCTCTTCAGGCATCATGAGATTGTGAGACTGGAGAATTTGATAAGTTTTTCAGGGAGAAAAAGTCTCTTACATCACAGAGGGCAGGTCGTGATGATCTGAAGGGGCTAGCCAAGGTCTGTAGCTCCCTGGCTCAGAGGAGCTCTCCCAGGGATGTGGCCCGAGAAGAGACTGAGCCATTGGGCTTGAGAGTCATAGAGGACCAGGCTGGGGGACAGGGCAGCAGCCCTAGAAAGGCCAAAGCCACCCAGGCATTGGGCTCTGGAGTGTTCCTCCTGTCCTGCCTCTTCCCAAGACGGATTCTCTCCTTGCCACCTGATTCTCTTCACCCCCCCAACCCACCCCCATCAGCCCATGGCTCTTCCCAGAAGTGGGATGCAGGGGGGACTCACCAGAGTCTGACTCATCTGGGCTCACAGAGCTGAGCAAGTCTTTCTCCTTCTCGTAGTCACTCTTGCAGAGCAGTTGGCCCTCCTTGAGCACGAACTCATCGCCTTTCCGGAGCTGCCGCTCACACACGCAGCAGCAGAAGCAGCTGAGATGGTACACGCATTCTAGGGCCCGCATCACGAACTCCGTGGGTGCAATCTTCTCCATGCAGCCACTGCACTTGGCTGCAAACAGTCTGTTGGGGGATAGGGGGGACGAGAAGACTTCAGACACAGGGTGGATCTCTCCACCCTGTTAAGTGGGACAGAGCCCTTGGCTGCAGGGGTAGGGGGTGGTTGCTAAGGGAACAGGGTGGGTCTGCTCAAATAGCCCCCTTCTTCAAACCCCATCTCTACAGAGGCCACCTCTCAATATACACATATCTGTATATATGTATGTACTAATTATGGGGGTATGAGGAGTCTGCCCAATGGGCCTCTTGGGTCCCGATCCAGAGATAAGAGGAGCTTTGTTCCCTGAGCTCAGGCCTTCTCAATTGTTATAAAAGTTAGAAGGGACTTTAGAGATCATCCAAACCCCTCATTCAACCCAGTTCTCCTGACTCCCATTCCACAGTTCTGCTCACTGTTTGGTGGGACCCAAGGATGCCCCCAGGGCCTTGGCCCAGAGTCACTGTGAGCTGAGAGATACATGAGAAGAATCCCTGCCCCCTAAAATCTTGGAAGCATCAGGAGTGGATAGATTCCCTTGCCTTAGCTTCAGGCAGGAGCTTAGAGGATAGATGAAAGGAAAGATCAAGACAAGAGCAAGGACACTAGTCACCCATAAAGAAGTGATTTGTCTGTGCCTCGTCCTTCCTTGAAGAGAGACATACAACCTCTCAAAGGGAGAATGGTACATACAGTTTCAGGAGTAGTTATTATGGACAGGCCTTTTTCTTTGGTACAAAATGGGGAGGACGGGTGTCAGGTTTTGAGGGCAAGAAGGAGAAAAGATTTCTAGAAGCGATTGTGATATAAAAACAAAAGATATCAACAAAACGCATGTTTTAATAGTTCTTTTCAGCTGTTCCAAGCTTGTCTGAGGCTGTTTCATTATAAGAGTAAGACAGGAACCAGAAGGCTTAAAAGAGAAGGTGGCCCCAGGCCAAGGGAACCCCTCAACGGAGGGTTTGAAAAATTCCTCCTCTCACCTATCCATCCACATCATTACGGTGCAGTGGATAGAGCACTAAGCCCAAAGTCAGGAAGACAAGTTCAAATCTGATTTCAGACACTAGCTATATGACCCTAGGCAAGTCACTTAACCTGCCTGCCTCAGTTTCTTCAACTGTAAAATGGGGATAATAATATCCCCTACCTCCCAGAGTTGTTGTGAAAATTTAATGAGGTAACATTTGTAAAGTACTTAATACACAATAGGTACATAATAGGCAGTCAATTAACAAAATCAGTAAAAATTGAGTAAGTACCTTTTATATACCAAGCACTGTGCCTATGTGCTCAGAATATAAAAAGAGGCAAAGGACCGTGGCTATCCTAAAGGAATTCACAATATATACAAATACAACATATAAACAAATATATAGGTATATGAAATAAGCTGTATATAGGATAAAGAGGAAAAGGAAAGCACTGGGAATTGAGACCTTGGGGAAGGCTTCCTAGAGAAGGTGGGATTTTAGTTGGGACTTCAAAGTACCCAGGGAAGTCAGTTGTCAGAATGGAGAAGGCAGAGTATTCCAGGGATGGAGTACAGACTGAGAAAATGCCCTGAGCGGAAAGTTAGGGAATCTTGTTCATGGAATAACCACAAGGCCAGGGTCATTGTCTCAAAGAGTACATGCTGGAGAGGAAAGTGTAAGAAGACTGGGAAGGTAGAAGAGGGGTAGGATTAAAAGGGCTTTGAATTCCAAAAGAGCATTTTGTATTGGCTCCTGGAAGCAATAGGGAGCTACTGGAGTTTATTGAGTAGGGCAGTGACATGATCAAATGTGTTATAGGAAAATCCCTTTAGAAGTATCTCAAGAAAAGTTGGATTGAAGTGGGGAGAGACTTGAGAATGGCCGGCTATTGCCAGCAGACTATTGCAGTCATCCAGTATGAGGTAATGGGGGCCTGCAGCAGATAGGTAATAGGGTCAGAGGAGAGAAGGGGGTATATTTGAGAGATGTTGCAAAGACGAAATTAGCAGATCTTGGCAACGCCTGGTTGTAGCAAGATGGAGGGTATGGCTGAGATGGGGTGGATGAGTAGCTCATGAGAAGTGAGGAGGTTGAGGAACTGAATAGGGGAGTGTTCGAGGGAGAGCTGATATGTAGGATGAAGTCATCTAGTACAAAAGCAAGAGTTGGGGAGGGCAGAAAATTTGTGAGGACCTGTTGAGGAAGGAAGGGAAGTGTCCTGGAGGAGACAACAGCTACCATGATTTTGCGTGGGTGGTAGATAGGAATAGCAGAACCTCAAAGGAAGAGAGGTTACTGGGTGATGGCTATAGATGGTGGACCTGGACATGGAAATGGGGATCAAGGAGTATCCCAGCTCTCCTGCCTCGACCAATGAGCAGAGGGGAATCAGTGAAGATTCAACCAATGCTAGAGAGGGAAGCCAGGGAGGCTCTGTTGTGTTATCTGGGGGTTTCTGTGATTTTAAAAATGGTCCCACGAATGACCCTGAGCTCCCAGCAATGGGTGCCATTCTGCCCTGAGGGGAGACACCTGGCATTGACTTTGAAGCCTAGTGACTAACTGCCGCCCCCCCAGGACAGTGATCTCCATCTCCCTTGCCTTGACCCCAGGCCAGGCTTCTGGAGGGTGGCCCCCTCTCTCCATTGACTGGCTTATTAGCTGTTTGTTTGGACCTCAGCTTCTTCTCATCCTGTGCCTGCCTCCTGCTTCCAAAGGGCCCTCTGCTTCCGCCTCTTTGTGGGCAAACAGTTTGTAATTGTTTTATTACAACTAATTTATTACGCGCTGGAAGCGCCCAAGCTGTCTCAGAAAAATTTGCTGTTTGAGTTAAGTTCGGTTCAAGGGGTTTGCTCAACAGGCTGGCTCTAAGGAGAGCAGATCTGGGGCCTCCTGGTCCTGGTGGGGTTGTTTACCAAAGGCTTGTCTCGGGGCAGGCAGCGAGAGGGCGAGCGCCCTGCTTAAAGTGTGCTGGGTGACAGACATTGCCTGCTTGCCAACCTGGACCTTGGGAGCTCTTCAGCCTGGCCCTAGCCTGGTCAGCCTTTGGTCACCCCCCTTCCCCAGGCTGGCCTGTTCCCCGGTTACTGTGGGGCTATTTCTAGGGGTTATCAGCACCTCCTATTCAAGGGGTTATCAGCACCTCCTCTGCAGAGGGAGGGAAGAGCAGATGGATGGACACCGAGTCAAGTCTGGGCCAGTGGAGGGAAGGCAGGTGGGCAGCGCTCATTTCCTGCGGAGGGAAAGGAGACTCTCCTATCTCTTGGGATATCTGGGGAGGGAGAGCCCCTTCGCCATTCCCTCCCCAGTCACCAGCAGAGCTAGCATCTCTACCAATTGGGGCTTCCAGCTGCCATGCTCAGGTAGAACGTAGGGCCAGGGAGCTTGCGTGGAATGGGTGATGAGGCTTAACGTTATTTATGGTGGCCGGCGTCAGGGCCTTAATATAAAAGCATGCTGCTGTATCTACGAATGTGTGTGATATCTGTGTGTGTTCACGGGTGCCTTGCATGCTTATATCAAAGCATATGTGTGTGTGTTTGTGTGTGTGCACGCAGGTTAGGTGCCAATCTATAGGCATCACGTGCGTGGCTGCCTGTGTGTATCTCTATATTTAATTATGCACGTGAGCTAATCTGTGCATGTAAGTGTGTTTGCATATGCAACACACACCCAAAGGTATGCCTATATTTGTTCACATATTTTTGCGTACAGGTTGTGGGACTTTGTCGGGGAGCAGGGCTGGGAGCTGCTGCCCTGAACTTAGGGGAACTGAGTCTGGCTGCATGAGCCTCAAAGACCTAGGCCTAGGACTCCACTGGGGAGGGAGAGACAGGGTGTTTGAGAGAAAGCCAATTCTCTAGATGCCTAGCATATCCTCTGGGGTTCTCAGGGACCCCTCCCTGAGTAGCAAGGGCCACCTCAAGGCCACAACAAGGGAGAAGATGCATACATAAAACTCAGAGGAGGATGGATGCTCCAGAAAGCCCAGCTCAGAGTGGGGAGCTGAATTAAGCTCAGAGGCTGGGAACAATGAAAGGATTTAGAGAGGAAAGCAATTTTAGAGAGTATGTGGTCCTGCTCCCCCATTTTACAGATGAGGAACCTGAGGCCAGAAAAGGTGAAGTGACTCATGCCCCATGGTAGCACTGCTAAAATGTGTCAGGATTAGAACCCTGGTCTCCTGAATGCAAATCCAGAGCTTTGACTTGACTTGTTCTGCTGTGGGAATTTAGCAAGGGGCTGAGTGAGAGCCCAGAGCATCTAGCCTAGAGGGGAGCGGGGAGCCTCCATCTTGCACCATCTTGAAATTTGGGGACCAAGAAGGCAACTCTCAACCCATGGTGGACATTGGCCTTGGCTAGTGGGGGTAAGAAGCCAGTCTTGAACTTGAAATCCCCATCTTTGTTCTTAGAGATAATACCATCTCTAAGAATTATGGCCTAGGAATTCAGAGAATACAGGATTTGAAATCAGATCTTGGAATGAATCCTGGTTCCGATGCCACCTATGTGCCTTGGGTAAGTCACTTCTCTTCCTCTGGGTCTCAGTTTCTTCTTTTAAATGAGGGGGCCTGGACTAGATATCTCTAAGGTCTCTTCCAGCTCTAACAATCTACCCCAAGCTCCCTTCCAGCTCTAAGACTTATGAAACTATAACACGGCAAATGCTGGCTGATGTTGGAATCTCCCAAGCTGTGGCCAGCCTGTGGGATCCCACTTCTCCACCCCCCTCCCTTTCCTGCCCCCCCTTTCAGCTGACCACTCTGCTCCCCTATCTTTTATCACTGTCACATGTCTGCATTTTTACAGCCGCTCTTCCTCACCACACTTTGATGGAAAAATTTATGAAGAATCAAATTATTGCTGCTAGGAGAGAATTAAAACAATTTTTCATTTACCAAGTCCCTGGCACTGCTCGGCGGTGCGCCACCTTTGGGAACGCCATCGCTCTTCCCTCCCCGCTCCCATCCCTCTTTATGGCCCCGCAATTGTGCGGCACAGATTACGGCTGTAATTTTCCCCTAATCTGTTCTGGAGCCCAGAAACTGTCATCAGAGTGAAGCGCACCAATGGCATTCATAATGGCAAGGTCGTAATTTGAGCCAGAGCCATGCGTGACTGAGCCCAAGGTGGTAATGGGGCTAAGGGTGAGGCACTGGTAGCCATGGACCTGGGTGCCCACCCTCAGATGGCAAGACCGCAAGGGATGTGCCTGTCAGGGATCCACCTATGTGTCTGCCTATAGAAGTGACAAAACTGGGGACAAAGGGATCTTAAACCTGGGGAAGCTGTCGTCTAGGATGTCTGTGAAGGGAGGGGGTCAAGGAATAGGGCTGTGAAAGAAATGGAAGACGCCTATGTGCAATAGACTTTGGACACAGATTTGGGGAGGGTTCCTGCTGTCTAAATCTGGGATTTAGAGCAAGAAGGGATCTTAGAGATTAATCTAAACCAATCCCTTCACTTTAGAGCTCAAAGGAAATTGCCCAAGGTCACAGAGGAAGCAAAAGGTGGATCTGGGATTTGAACCCGCACCTTCTGATTTCCAAGTATAAGGTTCTTTCCACTATAGAAAACAGGGTGTGGAAAAGGGCTCAGTTCATGCCATCTTTGCTCCTGGAGAGTCATTCACAAATTTTATCAGGAGTGCCTTTTCCCAGTTCCCTCTAGCTGTATCTATCCCTTTCCTTCCATTTCTCTCACCCTATTGCTTCCTTCCCTGGATTTCTTCCTGCCTTTTTAGATCAGGAGGACTCCTAGTAGATGGATTTCAGGGTATCCATGAACTTGGATGGGGGAAAAAATTACATCTTTATTTTCAAAACTGAAATTCATCATTTACTTCAATTCTTAAAAAAACAGTATTCTACTTTAGCTGCTTTTCCTTTTTTTCCCCTTATCCTTCTCTAGAATCTGCTCAGATCCAAGGGGAAGTCACAGGGACAACTTGTTTCTTTCTCAATTCCCTTTAGAATCAAATTTAATTCTGTTGCCATTGCTATGGTCCTTGGGAACCCTGAGATCTCTGGGCAGAGGGGAGCCTAGACTACACTGTGGCATCCCTTTTACTTAGTTTCCTCTTCTGTAAAAATCAAAGGACTGAACTAGAATGTCTAGTAGATCCTTTCCAGATCTAATAAGCTCTATTCTCTATTTGGAAATTCTCTATCCTAAAAACCCTCCCTAACATTCTAGATTTCAAAGGTACTTCATTCTATGCCTATATTTCTTCAGGTGGGAATAAAATAAATCAAATTCTCCCTTGCTGCTGTCTAGCCTGCATCCTCTTTTCTCCCTTTCTCCCCGTCCTAGCCTATTCTTACAGTAATTCCTCTATATCTCTGGGATTCAGGCCACGTGAATTCTCCTTGGGCAAGAGTTCATTGGCTGGGTTCGTCTGCCCTTGGTCATCAAGAACAGAATAGTGGAGGTTGTGTGTGTGGGGGGGGGGTGGCCTTATTTGGGACTCCTGTAAAGCACTCTAAAGCCTTTGCCTGTTCAGTGGTGGGGGCTGAGACAATTGTGGCCAACCCATCAGTGCAGCCAATTTAACAACTGATTTGCAAAGGAAGCTCTGTTAGGCGTGTGGTGCTAATGTCCTTGCAGTGGGGGGTCTATTGCTACTTTCTCCAAACTCATCAACACAATCTATTATTAATACTTCTCGAAAGGCTCTGCTGGGTTATTGCTGCGCAGTGGCAGATACTCGGGGTGTCATCTGTTATCTATATTGCAAAAACATGGGGAATAAAACAAAATGGGGAGACTTTATAAACAAAATGTGTCATTGGTTTGGTCTCGGAGCATCTCCCATGTATAACGCGGCAGGGGGCAGGGGGAGGGTTCTGGGAAGGGGAGCTTGGAGGAAGGCAATGAACTATTGTTTGAAGTTAGGGGGCTGCCTTTTGTCTGCTGGTGCTGTGGCACCATAGAAAGAACAGTAGATTTGGAATCGAGGACCTGGGATCAGATCCTATTTTGGCACTTGATATCTGTGTGACCTTCCCCTCCCTTGGCCTCGATTTTCTCCTTTGCAAAAGGAGATCAATCCATCATTCTTATATCACCTAACTTCCAGGATGGTTGAGAGGAAAATGTTTGGTTTACCTTAAAGGGTTATAGAAATGGGGGCTATTCTTCGCCCCCCAACTCCCGCCCCACATCGTAAGCCTTCTGAGGACAGAGGCTTTACTAATCTCAACTTTGTATATCATTTTTAAGCACAGTGATCTGCACAGAGTAGGCACTTAATAAATGCACACTGACTTCATGTTTGTTGAATTGTATTGATTTGGCCTGAATTGAGCCAGTAGTCCCCCAAAGACAAGGCTAGCCTCCTCCCAGACTCTGGCCTTCCTTCCCAACCCCCTCCCAGCCTTTTGTTAATTGAAAATAAACCATCTCTTCAGCACCTCCTTCTCATTCTCCCCGTTTCCTCCCTTGGTCACTGGGCATTATTTGGGAGCCTGTAACTCCTATTTGTTCCTGGGTGCATCTTCCTGTCTCCCATTGTGGGCTGCATTAATCCCCGATTTTCCTTTCCAATGGGGCCTATTCTCCACGGGGTGGGAGGGAATGTGCAGGCCTGACTCCCTGCTATAGCAACGGGCCCTCCCCAGGGTGGCCCCACAATCTCCTCTGGCCAGCCGGACGCCTTTCCCGAGTGGAGCTGCCCCCAGTAAATCCTCCTTCAAGAAACAAGGCGGATTATGGGGGTCGCTTGCGGCAGACTGAGCCCAGGCCCTCCTCTCTATAGAGTCTCACTCACTCAGAACCCTGCTGCCGCTAACAATGAAAGCCCACTCAGCGCCGCCCAGGAGGACACAAGAGCGGGATTGTGCAGAGGCCTAATTCCACTTTAATACCTTTCCAAGTGCCGAAGCACTCTGAGAGGGCAATTTAACCCCCGAGACCCCGCCAGAGCCCTGCCACAGACTCGAAGGAGAAGAAGAGAATATCGGCGCTGGGAGGGCCTTTAAAACACAGACTGTTAGAAGTGGGGAATGGCTTCGAGATGGTCTGGCCTTCCATGCCCCACGGTTTGCAGGTGAAGAAGCAGACGCCAGGATCACAAAGCTGGGAAGGCTCGGACTCCAAGCCTTCTCTCGGAACCGGCCCGATTTTTCATGGCTCAGCCCCAAGCAGGAGCTGAGAGCTGTAGGGACCCAGACTTCCAGCCTGGTCTCCTTTCCCACTCCTCTTTGCTTGTCTTAAGCCATGTCCCTGCCTGCAGGTGACTTTGGGTAAGCTCCGTGGTGTACACCCCTTCTGGCTGCAGGGCCAGGTTTGCTAGCTAGGAAGCTTAGATACACAGATTCCTTGAATGTTAGAGCTGAAAGGACCTCAGAACATAAAATATTAGCATTGGAAGGGACCCAAAAGATTGCCTAGTTTAACTTCCTTGTTTCGCAGATGACAAGTGAGGCCCTCAAAGAGGAAAGGACTGGTCCAAGGTCACCCAAGTCGGTAGTGATGGAGCCGGGGTAGCACGCTGGTCCTCTGATTCCTAAGTTTATTCTCTTTGCCCTATAACATGCTTCTTCCCTCAGTACCCAGGCTCTAGTCTGGTGATGGAAAACCTATGACACGCATGTCAGCACTGACACACAATAGCCATTTTCGATGACACACAACCCCATGCGGCCACATACAGAGAAGTACGGGGCCGCATGCCGAGGATGAAACATTTGCTGTAGTATAGTGTAGACACTCTGTGCATTATAGATGGCAATTCTACCTATATTAATTTACCTATTTTGGTTTATTAAATACAGTTATATATTATAATGATACATTTTTGTTATTTAAACTATAAATATCACAAAATTATAGTTTTTTTTTCTCAAAATGACATACCACCTGAGTTATGCTCAGTTTTTTGGTGAATTTTGACACACTAAGCTCAAAAGGTTGCCCTTCACTGTTCTAGTCATTAAGGGTGGATCCCAAAAGGTGCCTGGGGGCAAGGGGTACCTTCTTTCCATCAAAGGGACTCGTTGAACCACTGAGAAAACATTTCTAAATTAGACTTCAAGAAGCCACAGCTCTGGATCTGGGTAATGGATGGGTTTCCCCATGCCTTGTCTTGAGTACACTTGGGGAGGCCTGTGCCTGAGAGCAAAACTGTCTCTTTTTGAGTCCTCAGGGCTTGGGCGAGGGCATCGGTAGGCACACACACACACACACACAGTCACAGACACACAGAGACACGAACATAGACACACACACACACACACACACACACACACACACACAGGCATCCCTCGATTAAAAACTTCAGCAATCCCTTCATTGGCCAATCAAGATTCTATTACTGAATACACTGAAATCAACCCACAGATCCTCCAAGACCCTCTAATTGACTCAAAAGTCTCCTTATTGACCTCCCTTCTTTGACTCCTCCTCACCGATTTCTCATCTCATCTTTTCAAGATCCCTCTTGAGATTCTTCACTGTCCCACCATGAGACCTTTCCTTACTAACCCTTCAAGAGTCTCTAACTGACCTCCGTGAGGCTCCCATCACTGATCCCCCAGAGATTCCTTCACAGATCCCCTAAAATCCCTTCCCTGACTCTCCAAACTCCAATCAATGATATCCATTCCTAGTTGCCCTCGGGACAAGAGTCTCTTTACTTTGTTCTTGTTAAATATTTCGTCTACGTGAGAGGGAGTACAACTAGCCCAGAGAGACTGTTTGTTTAATTCAGAGACTTTAACTTCTTTATCCAGCGCTTACTGACCACCTCTCTTGGGAATACACACTTGCAATCAAGAGTTAAAATACTGCTGCTGTTACTGCTCAATACATCTGTGGTTTTGTCTTTGGGGAGAGCACTTCCCTACTAAGTTAAAATAATCCCATTTCTATTGTTGCCGTAAGGTTTGTCTCCCAACCACCCTGCAAGGTAGGTAGTAGTCATTCCCATTTTACGGATGAGGAAACTAAGACTCAGAGAGTTCAAGTTACTTTTCCCTGATTATATAGGTTAGGATCATAGGATTTAGTGGTGGAAGGGACCTTAGTAATCCCCCTAATCGAACTCCATCATTTTACAGATCAGTAAACTGAGGCGATGACTTGCCCAAAGTAGCAAAGCCAGGATTCACACTCAGCCCCTCTGACTTAAAATCCAGTACTTTTACCACTAATGTGTTGTCCTACAGGATTCTCAATTCCACATGACTTTTGGCTGGCTCCCCAAACTAACCCATCTTAGAAGATCATGTTCACTTCCACAGATGATAGTGAGAAGCAGCTCCAGGATCAGGAAGCCATTCCCTGGAAGCATGTAAAGAAATGTTACAACAACAATAAAAGGACCAAGCCTCCCAAGGGGACCATGTTGGGGGCTGTGGGACTCATTGGGAGAGTTCTGGTCTGTTGGATGGAAAAAATTACATTATAGCTCAGCAGAAGGGGAAGGTGAGTGAAGGGAGTAGAGTCCTACTTGAGAGGCTCAGAGTGGGAAAGAGAAAGTCTGCTTCAGACCATTACAAAAGGGAACTTTTGTTTAAAGGAAAGGGTCATTCACACACAAACATAACACAGAACCAAAGCACATATGATCTTATGTTCTTTTAAGACCCCGGCAGCTAAGTGCTATGATGGTGGTTATTGGTTTTTCAATTAAGTTCAACTCTTTATGACCCTATTTGGGTTCTTTTTTGTTTTGTTTTGTTTTTGTTTGGTTGGTGTTTTTTTTGGCAAAGACACTGGAGTGGTTTGCCATTTCCTTTTTCAGCTCATGTGACAGATGAGGAAACTGAGGTAAACAGGGTTAAGAGACTTGCCCAGGGTCACACAGCTGATATGTGCCTAAAGCTGCATTTGAACTCCCAGAGATGAATCTTCCTGATTCTAAGCTCAATGGGCTATCCATTGTGCTACTTCACTGCTCAGGGTACAATGGATAGAGAACTAAATCTGAAGTCAGGAAGACCTGAATTCAAATATGACCTTGTTAATAGTAGTGCACCTATCGTTAGGATCAAAATTGTAAAGTGTTTAGCACAGTAGGTACTTAATAAATCTTTGTTTCTTTTCTTCCTTAAACAGAGCACAAGACAATATTGACATGGAAAGATCACAGAACTAAAGATTCTCCATCTCAAAAGTCACCTAGTTCAACCTGTACCTGAGCAGGAATTTCCTTTTGTAATACCAGTGACTCAGAACTCCCTGAGTTCTTACCAACTGGCTCCTTCCATGGCTGGATAGATCTAATTGCTAGGAAGTACTTCCTTCTATTGAACTAGAGCCTATCTTCCTGGATCTTTTCCTCATTGCTCCAAACACGTCTCTGGGGCAAATAATAATAAGCCTTCTTCCATATGATAGCACTTTAAATATTTTGTATTTAATGTAGACAGCCAACATGACTCCTCCTTCCTAGTCCACGTTTGCTCTTCTTTAGGCTAAATATTCCCAGTTCCTTTAAGTGATTAAAAAAACAACAAAGAAACCCTTACCTTCTGTCTTAGAAATAATACTTGGTATCGGTTGCAAGGCAGAAGAGTGGTAAGGGCTAGGCAATTGGGGTTAAGTGTCTTGCTCATGGTCACACAGCTAGGAAGTGTCTGAGGTCAGATTTGAATCCAGGACCTCCTCCCATCTTCAGGCCTGGCTCTCTATACCACTAAGCCATCTAGCTGCTTCCCTTTAAGTGATTCTTGCTTGGCATGATTGTCAGAGTCTCTCCTATCTTGTTTGCTTTCTTCAAGCCATGTTCCAGCTGGTCAACACCCTTTTTAAAGCATAGTGCCCAGAACATAATTTGAATTCAGCTGAGTTAGAGACAGTAATCAAAGTAAAGTTGGTATAAGTGACCCAAAGTACATCTCTGATATTTAATTTTTGTCTTGACTTTTAGCCTATTTTTGCCTTCTCTCCCCTTCTTTTTTTTTAAACCCTAAACTTCTGTGTATTGGCTCCTAGGTGGAAGAGTGGTAAGGATGGGCAATGGGGGTCAAGTGACTTGCCCAGGGTCACACAGCTGGGAAGTGTCTGAGGCTGAATTTGAACCTAGGACCTCCCGTCTCTAGGCCTGACTCTCAATCCACTGAGCTACCCAGCTGCCCCTCTCCCCTTCTTTTTAGTCATTGGTTACTAGCTATTCCTGCAGAGCACATGTTCTGCCAGGTCCTACCAAACTGTTTGGAAACAAAATGTGAGTCCATCATTAACTGTCTGGGAACTATCCTAGCTAAGTTCAGAGAGACCCATCATCAGAGGGCTGGCACCTAGGGCACGAAGTCTTTTTGGCTACAACAATTCATTGTGTGCTTATGAAATGTTTACTATATGCTAGATACTATGTTGGGTGCTTGGTGCCAAGTGACTAAAGTCATTCCTGACCTTAAGGAGCTGACATTCTATCGGGGACATCATGAAATCATTCAGAGAGGCATGGAAGGGTTGCCATTGGGTTGGTAAAGAGAATGGCCACACCAATGATCATGGTGGTACAATCATAGAACTCCAGACTTACAAACAGAATATCTGTAGTTTTTTGGTTCAGAATTAAGTCTGTAATTGGCTACATGACCTCACAAGCAAATATCAAGTCACCTGATAACATTAGATAGAAAAGGTAGTTTCTTTGTTCAAATACCCCTTATGGTGACTGATGGTACCAGTTAGACAGGCATTATGGGAGCCCCCAAGGATTTTCCCCATTCCCAAGCCATCCTGCTCATAGAAGCTGGCAGTGAGCCCCAAGAGCTTAGAAGAAACAGATTGTGGGGAGCCCTTTCTCTTCCCTCTCCCCAGTTTCCATTGCCAAGTTCCTACTCGCTTAATGTTGACTCCACTCATCCCGACTATACCCATCCCAATCTGAAGGAATCCAGAAGGTCTTTTTCTATTTTGACCCTCAAGAACATTATCCCCTTCCCAAGAGTCACTGGTCTGGGAGAGGGAAACTCATATCACTTGGATGATCACAGAGTCAACCCCTACAACTTTTCTGTGGAAAAGGCAGGTTGCTGAGCATGCCCTGATATTGCTCCCTAAAATCTGCTGGGCCTTCCCATCTGTCTCACCACTATGTTTAGGCTCCATCTAGAGATCTGGACATTGCCATCTGACCTGCCTTTGCCATTTGCTTCCAGTCCTAAGGACTTTTCATCGGCCCTACAAGTGAACACTTCTATATGAACTGAAATCAATCAACAAGCATTTACTGAGTGCCTAATATGGGCCGGCATTTTGTTGGGGGTGAGGAACACAAATACAATAAATGAAGCCATCTCTACTCTCAAAAAACTTACATTCTAATAGACAGATGAGTGCATATATGAGAATATACGAATACACATTTTTGAATATACATGTACAAGAGTAAATACAAACAAATGCAAGACCATTAAATACGAGGCAGGAAGGGAAGCTACTGCCACTTTGAAACAAGCAGGAAAAACTTCATGTGGAAGGCAGTGCTGGTGCTGATTATTGAAGAAATCAAAGGATTTTAAGAGGCAGAGATAAGGAAGGAGTGAATTCCAGCCATGGAGAGAGCCAGTACCATGACAAGAAAGAGATGGGAGAGGAAGTACTATGAATGAGGAACAGAGTGTGAGAGGGGGATTAGTGTACAACAAGGCTGAAAAGATTGGTCAAGACCAGATTGTGAAAGACTTTAAAGCAAAACAGAGAATTTTATATTTCATCCTGGGGGAAGTAGGGAGCCACTAGCATTTTTTGAGCAGGAGACTGGTATCAATGCTTAAAGAAAATCATTATAGAAGCTTTGTAGAGGATATAGTGAAGTAGTGAGAGGCAGGAGACTAATTAAGATTCTGTTGCAATAATCTACATGACTTCTGACAAGGGCCTGAACCTGGGTGGTGGCTGGGTGAGTAGAGAAGGGTTTGGATGCAAGAGATGTTGTAGAAGTAGAAATGGAAAGATTTGGCACATTATTCAATACGTAGGAAGAAGGAAAATGATAAGCCAAGGATATGAACTGGGAGACTGGAAGGGGGGGAGGGTACTAGTAACAGAATGAGAGTTCATTCAGAGCAGAGATTGTCTTGCTATCTTCTTCCTTCCATCCTCCCTCCATTCTTCCTTCTTTCTTTCTTTCCTCTCTTTCCCTCCCTCCTTCCTTCCTTCCTTCCTTCCTTCCTTCCTTCCTTCCTTCCTTCCTTCCTTCTTTCCTTCCTTCCTCTCCCTCTCTCCCTCTCTCTTTCTGGGGGCAACTAGATGGCTCAGTGAGAGCCAGACCTGGAGACAGGAGGACCTGGGTTCAAATCCAGCCTCAGGCACTTTCTAGCTGTGTGACCCTGGGCAAGTCATTTAACTCCCATTGCCCAGCCCTTACCACTCTTCTGTCTTAAAACCAATACTTATTAAGAATCAATATTATGGGGGGCAGCTGGGTAGCTCAATGGATTGAGAGCCAGGCCTAGAGACTGGAGGTCCTAGGTTCAAATCTGACCTCAGACACTTCCCAGCTGTGTGACTCTGGGCAAGTCACTTGACCCCCGTTGCCTACCCTTACCACTCTTCTGCCTTGGAGCCAATACACAGTATTGACTCCAAGATGGAAGGTAAGGAGTTAAAAACAAACAAACAAAAAAGAATCAATACTGTGTATTGAAGTGTCTAAGGTCAGATTTGAACCCAGGTCCTCCCATCTCCAGACCTGGCTCTCTATCTACTGTGCTATCTAACTGCCTCCATTGCCTTGCTTTCCTGTGTCCACAGAACTTAGCACAGTCCTTGGTATATAGTAATTGCTTAATAAGCAGTTTTCCATTCCATTGAGGACCTAGAAGTCACCTTAGAACTTGCTCCAATCCTGTAATAGTAAGGAACCACACAACCCATGGGGACCCTGCTTTCCCACGGCCATGGACCCTCCCCAGGTACAGGACCAGCTTCTCCCTCTTCCTTCTTGACCTTGTTCCTAGAGGTTTCCATCTCTTCCCTTTTCAGACCTCAGCCCTTTCTTCTTTCAGAGGGTTGGCCAAGGCGACCTACATGACATTGGTCCTTGGTATACTGTATTCCAGGCTCCTGCCCAGAGAACTAACTCTTGACCCATCAGAATGCTTCTTGGAGCTAAGCCAAGACTGGGAAGAGCTAGGTTAGAATTGGGGTGAGCTGGCCTCGGATTTGGGGAGAGCTCGGACAGAATGGGCAAGCCAGCTTGGGAAAAGAAGGAGCTAGATCAGAATGGAGAAAACGGGGCTTAGTTTTAGGGGATATGGGTTAGGGTTGGAAGAGCTGGTCTGAAATCAGGGGAGTCTGGCTGGAACTGATAGAAGTGAATTGTAATGGGGGCAGGTGAACTAGGGTTGGAACAGCCAGGTGTGAATGAGCAAAATATAGTCAGAATTGGGAACAACTGGGCTGAGATGAATAGATTTAGTCTAAAATAGGAAGTGAGGAAGCCAGAACTGGGGGAGAGATGCTGAGGGAGGGGATTAAACCATGATTAAGAAAAGTCGATTGGGCTGGGCTAGATTGGAGGAGTGGGGCTATTGGCACAGTTCATGCCTTCCTTAGCTAAGGAAACCCTATTCCCTGAGGTCAGACTAAGGGTTTGGACTAATATTTTACTTATCAAGGTCCCTTCTAGCTCTAATGGGCTAAGTTCTATAGCCCCTATTACAATTCTGACATTATATATTCTAGAATATTCCAATAGCATTGAATCTCTGATAGCAACTCTGCCTCTGAACCTCAATTTCCTCATCTATAAAATGGGGGCATTTTGTCATCCTGGATGCCATTCCCTAGATCCGTGTTGGCAAACCCATGGCACACATTCCACCATGTGCTAGATGGGGCTGCTCTGTTCCCTTCTCCACTGAGCCTAAGGACATTTCTCACATGACTTGTCCCTCTGCCCTGTAGCCCAGCTGTAGGAGCACTTCCTATCTGGGGTAATTCAAGGGACTCACAGGTGGCTTGAGGGTGCAGTTTGGGCACATGATCTCTAAAAGGTTCGCCAACACTGCCCCAGATGGTTTCCACGATTGATCCAAATTAGGATATTCTGTGTTCTAAGATGTCTTCCAGCTCTAACATTCTAGGAATTTATGAGGCTAAGTGCTCTGTAAACCATAAAACACTATATCACTGTGAGTTAGTATCCTCCTTGTCTCACAGATGTCTTGTCCAAATGCTAACCGATACCCCAAAGGATACCTCCCAAGGTTCTTGTCATTGTTCCCATGACTGCTCACACCTCCCCTAGATCAGTTGCTCACAATTTAAAAAAATTAGAGGAAACACCAGTAGTATTCATTCCAATTCTAGGTTCTGAATTTAAAAAAGAGAAAATAAGTGATTTCTAAATGTGTGACATCGGGCAAGTCGTGTCAGCAAGCTGGGCTCCATTTTTCTCCTCTGAAAAACAAGGAATTAAGACTACGTGGCCTCTGAGGTACCTTCCAGCTCTAGGTCTATGATCAGGTGGGGAGAGAGAAGATTATCATCAGCATTTGGCAGAAAAGAAAACTGAGTTTCATGGAAGAGATTTGGGGAAAGTCCCATCTATAATAGGGGACAGAGCTGGGAACCCAAGTTTCCTGACCAGCATCCAGTTCCTTTATACTATATGAGGGATCTTTGATTACTGAATCATTGACCATTACTTTATTAACTATTGCTACCCTAGTCCCTTTTGAGGGAGCCAACTTCTGGCTAGTGGAAACCAGAGGGAAGAAGGAGAGGGTCCATCTACATAAACAAAAGTCAGAGGAGAGCAAAGACAATCAAGGTGACCCATCGTGGTGGAAAAAGTCCTGGAGTGGGAGTCAAAAGGTCTGGTTTTCAATTCCTGATATGACTTTCTCTTCTTAAATATTTCTAGAGCACTGTTCTGGATCCCTCCTTACTCCCACCATCCCCCATGTTGTCCCATACATGTCTATATAGACATCATGTTCTCCCACTACCAACACGACCCACCCTCCCCCCCCAAGCCCATCCAGATCTGTAATTACAAGGCACCAGAGGAATGTGAACTATTATTCTAACTTATACAACCTTGGGCAAATTACTTCCTTGCTATAAACCTCAGTTTCCCCATGGGGATGATAACATTTGAGCTCCCTACTTCACAGAGTCACTGTGGAGAAGGTACTTTGTAAACCTTTAGGTGCTATGGGAACAGCAATAGGTGACTCAGTGGATAGAACAATGGCCTGGGAGTCAGGAGTTCAAATCCAGCCTCAGGTACTCACTAGTTGTGTAACTCTGGGCAAGTCTGCATCAGTTTCCTCATTTGTAAAATGGGGATAATAAGAGTGCCTGCCATTCAGGGTTGTTGTGAATATATAAAGAGACAGAATAATTGTAAAATGCTTAGCAGAGTACTTGATCCATGGTAAGTGCCTGGTAAATGCTTGCTTCCTTTCTTTGGGAATGAACAAGGAAGTGTTCCTTCGGGCTGACTGGAAAGGTTGTCCTTCTCCTTTTTGGGGTCCCCAAACTCTGGTCCCAGGGCTCCACTGAGGACTCACAGAGAGGCAGTGGGAGTAGAAAGTGGACTAGACCTGACTCTAACTTAGAGTTAGTAAATGGTTGTATGATCAGGTGCTCTCTCAGGAAAGTTCTCAAAGAGCTATTATTCATAGTATGATTATCTGCTGGGTGACCATAGACAATTCACTTCCCCCTTCCTGGGCCTCAGTTTTCTCATCTATAAAATGGGAATAATCATTATGCCCTACTTAGCTGTTAGGAAGAAAGTGCTTTGTGAACTAAACTGTATCCTTATTACACATTATTTAGGGTGAGGTGGCCAAAGAGCCTCAGAATCTGAGTCAGGAAAACCTGGGTGCTAGTCCTGCCTCTGAAACAGACTTACTCGGTGACTCTGGGAAAATCTTGGGGACTCTCAGTGCCCTGGGCTTTTCTCCTAGACTCTAAGTAATAGGGCAGGTGCCGACTGCTTCGGAAGAGGGAGCTTCCTCTCCCAGGAGCTCTCTATACCTACATCCAGCCCAAAATGTAGAAAAAGCCAATGGCTGGGGCGAGGGCCCAGGCTTGTCAGACAGCCTACCCAGCAGCATCCATGGGATGCCTAGAAGGCCAGGCTTCAGGATCCACCGGCCCTTCGTTTGACAGGCTGGAACCTCAAGCTTGTTACCTGTCACAGACAAAAACTAAGGTATGAGGAGAAGGGGAGCTAGCAGAAGAGAGGAAAGCTGTGGGGAGTACCTAAGACTCTTTCACACGTGGGAGGCAGGCAGTGAGGTGTGCTGGAGAACCTAGCGGCCTTGAACCCAAAGGCTTGGGTTCCAATCTACCATCGCTCCTAGCACTGTGGCTGTGGAGAAGTCATTTCGCTTCTCTGGGTCTCAGTTTCCCCCTTTGTAAGAGGAAAGGGTTGGACTAGAGGAGTCTGGAGAACCTTTCCCCTCGAGATCCTTTTGCTGACCTTTCAGGGACCGAGTTTTCTCCTCTGTAAAAGGAAGGAGTTGCATTAGAGGAGATTTTCTCTGAATTCTCTGAGGATGAGCTGACAGGCCCTAAGTTTCTCCCTGAGGGGGTCAGGCCGCCTGCCAGGCTGAGAGCCTTTGCTGACATCTCCTTCCACGAGGCTAGGAATCCTTATCATTCTGGGCTTAAGCTGTTTTTTATTTTGAGACAAAAAGAAGACTGTTTATTGGGACCCAACTCAAACCAGCTGTAAACAGCTGCTTTGAAGGGGCTGCGGCGGGTGCCTGCAGGCACGGCCCTCCCTGGGCTCAGCTGTCAATCAGGGTGGCAGGAATGTAAGGTGTGCACGGGGTCAGGGCCTGCGGCCCGGCCAGGGGACACTTAAAAAGCTCCTGGATTCTTGGATGGGTTGTGGGCCTGATAGGAGCCCACTGCAGGGGGAGGGAGGAGGGGCAGCTGGCTGGCGGTGGGGAGGCCCAGGCTGGGCTTATTTGGCCGGAGCCTCGCTGGGCAGGGGCTCCGGTCACCGGTCGCCTCCGGGCCGGCTCCAGGAGGGCTTGGGCTACCCAGCAGGGGCTGACCCTGCCACTTCCTTCGGACGCCAGGAACACAGATGTACAGGAGGCTCACGCCGGCCCCATATCTACGGCCACTGACTCTGGCTCCCTTTGATCCCAGGCTGGGGTGGGAAATGAGGAGGGGGTGGGGGGAGCAGAGGAGAGGATTTGCAAAGCCCCAGGCTGAGGATGAGGAGGACAGAGGGAGCATGTGGAAAGAGCCGCTGATTCAGAGAGCTCAGTCCATTCCGTCCCTTATCCAGCGTCCACCTAATGGAGCAATCCTGAAAAGGCCAGCTGGAAGGAATGTTGGAAGCCAAGAGGTCTGAGCGGGAAGGACCCTTAGAACACAGAAGGTTAGATAAGTGAGGAGGAGGGGTACCTAGTATGGTCAGAGCAAGGAGACAGTGACAGGGCACGCTCTGGGAAGAATAAAGATGCCAGGCTGCCTGGAGCACAGGATTGGGAGTAGGGGGCAAAGAGCTGTAGAGGGAGGTTGAGGCCTGACTGTAAGAGGGTCTTAAAGGCTGGAAGGAGTGTAGCCAGCGGAGAGCTAAAGAAGAATCCTCCCTCATTTTCTGTCTCCTTCATGGACTGGCTGCTCATCCTCTTCCCCCAATCTCTCTGTCTTTGCCCTCTTTTTCAATTCAATTGGACCAGTGTGTATTAAGTGCCCAGGATGGGTGGCCACTTCACTTTGTACAAAGACAAAGGGCCAACAGTTCCTGCCGTCAAGAAGCTTGTATATCTATAGTCTTCCCTCTTGGAAGTCTGATGATTACTCCACAGAATTGAGGAGCTGAAGCGAAGCTGATAGGGCCTCTTCTCTGTAGAGATTAAAAGTAATATTCAATAGCTAAGGTATTATATTTAATAAAGTTTTATTAATAATAAACTAACAAAAAAAACTACAGTGAAAAGGTGCTAAGCTAATTTCAGCCATGCTTGTGAAGAGAAGAGAGAAAGAGGGAGGAGCCACAGAACCTATAAAACAATGATGTGACCCTGCAAAGGTGGAGGCGCAGGAGAGATTAAAGGGAATTTTGGAAAATACTAAGGGACTTGTGGGGGGATGAAGTCCAGGGTTCAAAATCTCCATTTATACATCTCTGACCAACTCATTTTATAGATGAAGAAACTGAGTCCCAGAAAGGGGAAGCTGATTGGTTGAGGGTCACACAGATAAGTGGTAGAGGTACAGTTCAAACCAGGCCTTTCTGACTCTTCTCTGGCACCACAGGGTTTCTGAATCTATAGTACCATCCCTGACCTCTCCTAAAGTCCAAATGCTGGCTGGATATCTCTGTTTTGATGTTCTAAGCTCAAATAATCTCAGCTTTCAGAGAAAGGGAAAGAAAGAAGCATTTATTAAATACTTACTGGCTAGTCACTGTGCTGAATGCTTTATAAATATTACCACATTTGGTCCTCAGTGAAAGGTAGAGGCTGTTGTACTCATTTTAAAACTGAGGAAAGAGAATCAGAGATTAAGTGACTTACCCAGAGTCACACAGCTAGTAAATGTCTGAGATGGATTCATGAACTCAGGTCTTGCCTCCATTTCTTGGAACCCCTCACGTCCAAGCTCAGCTCAAAATTCACATCTTTAAAGGGGCCTTCCCAAGTCTCCCCGTTAGTAGCGTATGTATTTCTGTGTGTGTCTGTGTTTATATATACAAACATATGTCTATGCGTGTGAGCTTATGGATAGATGAGTATATATCCTGGATTTGTTTATGAACAGGTTTTCTTCCGCAGTAGGATAAATGCTCCTTGAAGGTTTGTCTTACTTCTGCGTTGTAACCCCAGTGCCTAACTCAGCACTTGGCACAGAATAGAAGCGTAATAAATACTTGTTGATTGATTCCATAGCTGTATCTCTCATGTCTATCTCCTCACCACCACCCAAGCTCAGATCCTGGTTACTTTTCACCTACCGCAAACTTTAAAATCTATCTAGTATACACTGCCAGATTCATCTTCCTAATGCCTAGTCATGATCACGTCATTCCTCTGATCAAGAATCTTCAAATATTTACAGGATTCGCTCTAATCAATTTAGGCTGGCATTCAAGGCTCTTTCCATTGTGCCTCCAACCTACATTTGCAACTTTATTTTCCACCACTCCTCTACCCCCAAATGCCATACTCAAATGTACATGCCTTTGCAGATAACCTTCTGTTTGTCTAGGATGCCCTTTTATCTATACCACCACCATTTTACATTTCTAGAACACATTAAGATTTGTAAAACATGTTGCTCAAGTATCTGAGAGACTTGCAGATGGGAAGGACCACATTGTCAGGAAGTAACAGGACCTTTATCTTCTGATTCTGAGAGGTGTTCTTGCCACCCTACATGCTAATTCTCCAAATCCTACCTAGCTTTTAAAGCTCAGCTTTTGGCTGACATCAAAATCATGGATCTCAGTGTTGGAAGATGCCTCAAAGGTCACTGAACCCAACCTGTATTTAACAAGATTCATCTACATAACAATCTCAACATGTGGTCACCCCGCTTCTGCTTTAAAGTCACCAAGGAGCTGTGAAACAAGCCCCTTACCTCCCAGGCTTGCCCAGTTCACTTTGGGGTGATAGTTTTCATTATTAGGATGGATTTCCTGACATCAAGCTTGATGGTGGCTCTTCTAACATCTGCCCGTCGTGCCTGCTCTCTGAGACTAATCAGAACAAGTCAAATCCTTCTGCCACATGAGTCTTTTGAAGACTTGAAGACTCCATGCCAACCCCTTTTCCTATCTGCCCCTTTTCCAGACTAAATATTCCTGATTCCTTCAGCTTGTCTTTATAGGGCATCATCTTGAGGTCTGGTCTCAAGGCAGCACAGATATATTAGAAAGAGCACTAGATTTGATGTCAAGACCTAGTTTGGAATCTAGCCTGGATGATGTTAGATAAACTCTGTGGGCCCTATTTTCCTTATCTATGAGAGAGAGAGAGAGAGAGAGAGAGAGAGAGAGAGAGAGAGAGAGAGAGAAACTGGATCTTTCTCACGCAAGATCCCTCCTCTGGACAGACTCCAATTTATGAATGCTCTTCCTAAAATGTGACATCTAGAATGCCAGTTCTCTTGCTGTGGTCTGAGCAGAGGGCAAAGAATAGAGGGACTGCCACCTCCCTAGTCCTCAAAAGGATGTCTTCCTTTATGCTATCTATGATTGAATTAGCTTTGGAGTGAGTCATTACTCTATTGACCCATTCTAAGCTTGCAATCCATTAACATCTCAGGATCTTTTTTTTTTTTTTCAAATAAACTGCTAATAAGCTAAACCCCCCTACTTTTGAAGTTGATTTTTTGAACTCAAAGGAAAAACTTTACATTTAATCCTATTAAACTTCATCTTAGATAAAGGCCAACTTTCTAGCTTGTCAAGACCTTTTTTTCATTCTCACCCAAACATCTAAAATGTTAGCCATCTCATTTGTTTTTTTGTGTCATCTACAGCATTATCCAATTCAATGATAAAAATATTAAATAGCACAGGACTAAGCATAAATCGCTGGAGTACTCCAGTAAAGACTTCTTTGTCATGGAGATCCAGCCATTCATGACTACTTCTTGAATTCCAGTTTTTCCCAGCAGACAAAATAGTTCACCAGCATTACTACGTTCTACCAGTCTGGTAACTGTCAAAAAAGCTGAAAAGGGGGTGTCTAGTATGACTTGTTCTTAATGAGGTCATGCAGCTTCTTTCTTTTTCTAGAGCTCCATTATCTATCCTGTTAACAATATATTCTTGAACTTTGCCAAGAATCAAATTTAGAGGGATTGATCTTTAAAGATTCTTGTCTCTTCCCTTTGCTTTCTCTCTCTCTCTCTCTCTCTCTCTCTCTCTCTCTCTCTCTCTCTCTCTCTCTCTCTCTCTTAAACTG
>NC_058131.1:315495589-315534534 GCF_016433145.1 Gracilinanus agilis
GAAGACTCACTCAACCAGTAGTTCTTCCTTAACAAGGAATTCTGGGATTCTCAATGAGCAAGGGCAAGAGGCTTGATCCTCAGCCTGTGTGATATAGACACTTTTGTCATTTTAAAAAGGCAGATGCCACAAGAAGGGCTCATGATGGGTATGTCTAAAAAGACACTTGTCTGTGTGAATGGATATGTTTGTGTGAATGCCCCTATATGCCTGTGCCTGCATTTGTACCCGAGTGGATGATGTATGTCTTGTGAATGGGTACATATATCTGTGTGAATGAACATGTGTCTGTGAGTATTGTTGGACAGTAGTTATCCAAACTGGGGGAAAGGCATGTCGGAGCTGGACTCTGCTGTGTACACACACACACACACACACACACACACACACACACACACACACACACACACACACACACCTGAGTCCACTTCTCTCCTCCCCCACTCCCTCTCCATCCCCAGCTCATCACCCCAGGCCAGGCAGCTGGTCCTTCCCCTTAGAAAAGGAATGGGGGCAGATAATCAGATAATACAATCTGTGCTGATCCGGTAATGAGAGGGTCAGGGCTAGTTGAGAGCCCCCTGGTCAATCCAGGGAACCCCCTGGGGCCTTTGGGATCATAGAATCATAGGGAAGACAAGATCATTGGATCAAAAGGATATGTATGCTGTAAAAAGCCTGGTCTTGGAACCAGACTCATTGTTTCCCATCTCCTAATGCAGTGCCCATAGGTAAGTCCCATTACCTCTCTGAGACCTACTTTTCTCATCTGTAAAATGGGATTAACTACCTTGAGAGGAGTGGGGAAGAGAGCTGGCCTTAAAAATAGAAAGTCTTAGGTTCTACTCCTGCCACTGACATATGCACACCCCTGCTCTGTAACACAGGGTAGGTTACTTAAATTCTCAAGGCTTTAAGTAGCTCCTTAAGACAATATATTGCAGAGGAGGTGTTGACCTGCATTACTATAGGAAATGCTCTCACTGAGTTCCCTATGTCCTTGACATGGCAGATCTAGTCTATCATATTACATACCTCCCAGGGACACTGTGAGCTTTGTAAACCACAAAATGCAATCAAAATGAGTTATGGTCAAATGATTAAAAACGTCTTTGAAAACACTTTGTAATTTTTTTTTTAAGTGGTAACTATGGCCAAACCCTCAGACTTTTTCAAAGAGACTAGTGTGGTGGTTCAACAAGGAGTCCTGGGTTTAACACAAGGACCTAGGGTGCTAGTCCTAGATCTCACATACTACCTGTGGGACCTTCCCCAATGTGGGCCTCCTTTTCCTCATCTTTAAAAAGAGAGGGTTAGCCTAGATGGCTTCCTTCCTGCCTTCCAGCCCTAGATCCATGATATAGGACTGGTAGGAATCACCACACTTCTCTGGATCTCAAATTTCTCATCTGTATAATGAAGAAATGGAATTAATTAATCCCTAAAGTCTCTTCCAAGGAGCAGCTGGGTCTGGAGTCAGGAAGACTAGCCTTCCTGAGTTCAAATCTGGCCTCAGACACTTAACTACCTGTGTTACTCAGGGCAAGACACTTAAATATGTTTGCCTCAGTTTCCTCATCTGTAAAATGTGCTGGAAAAGGAAACAGTAAAACACTCCAGTATTTTGGAAAAGAAAACCTTCAAATTGGGTCGTGAAGAGTCTGACGCCATTGAAACGACTGAACAGAAAGGTCTCTACCAGCCCTACCATCCTATTATGTTCTGTCTTCTAATATCTTAGCTCTCAGACCCCTAAAGTTCTAGGTCCCCTTCCTGCTCCGACACTGGAGGTTCAGGGTTCCAGATATTAAATATAGGATTCAAAGCCTTTCACACCTCAGTCCCATCCGGGAGCTGGTCTCTTTAGAAGTGGGAGGACGCGCGTCATGCTTAGCGCTAGCCCCCTCTCCTCCATCCCCCATTCCCCACTCCTCTCCTCCTCTTCTTCCTCCTGCTCTTAGCCCTGTCTTTCTGGGGGGACCGAAGAACCTTTCCTATTTAACGGCTTCATGGGCCAAGGCGGGCGGGGCGCTCACGGCAATAAAGACTCCGCGCATTTCAAATCTAAATTAAAAAAAAAAAGTTGGGCTTCTCAATAATGCCCGGCCCCGTTTTTTCATTACGCTTTAATAGCCGCATCCCCATTTAGTTTGTAAATAATTGGAGCCACCTAATGAAGCCTCGCCCCTCCCCTGAGCCAGCCGCGCACTCGGAGCCGCGGCTGCCGCCCGCCCGGCCGCGCCGAATTAGCATAGTAATGGGCTTTAAATTGAGCCTCTTTGTTTTTTAATTAAGCTCCCAGCAGGTAAAAATAAAACAGATTATTGAGGAAGCTGCCAACGCTAATCGCCCGCAGTCATTTGACAATTAAAAAGAGCCCGGCTTTAACCCTTTAAAGCCCCCACTTAACAATTAGCCGCTCGGCTGGGCTGGGTTTGGCCCCAGCCCACAGAGAGCTTCCGGCCCAGGTCCGGCGTTGGTGGGAGCTCTGAGCAATAGTCAGGGGAAGGGAAAGTGATGGGAAAGAAAGAGGAGGGGAAAGCTGGAGGGGAAAAAGGAGAGGAGCAAGGGGAAGTAGAGGAGAAGAAGGGGGGACAGGGAGGGAAAATGAGAGGCAGAGGAGAAAGGAAAGAGAGAGAAAAGAAGGAAAAGGGGAGAGAAAGGAGGAAAAGAAAGGAGAGGGAGAGAGCAAAGGAGGGAAAGGAGGGCGAGGGGGAGAGAAAGGAGGGAGAAGAAAGAGGCAAGGGAAGGGACGAGAGAGGGATAGGGGAGAGAAAGGGGACAGAGGGAGGAAGAAGAAGGATGTAGAGGAAGAGAAAGAGGGTAGACGGAAGGAGGAAGAATGATAGGGAGTGGGAAGGAGAGAGAGGACGAGAGAGAATCCGGAGAGGAAGGGGGAAGAACAGAGAAAGGGAAGAGAGATAGGGGAAGGATAGAGGAAACACGGGAGGAAAAGAAGGAAATGATAACATAGGAGAGGGAAGGTAGAAATAGTGGGGAGGGAGAGGAAGAAAAGAGAAAAAGGAATGAAGAGGGAAAGGGGTACAGAGGCCAAAATAGTTTTCTGTTGTCACAATTCTGACCACATCCCTGCCTTGCTCAACAACCTTCAGTGGCTCCCAGTTGCCTAGAAAACAAAATACAAACTTTTCAGGTTTCTGGCATTCAACACCTCTCACAATCTTACTGACCTACTTTTCCTGTCTTATTTCATATTACTGCCCTTCCTGCACTCACATTTCCATCCAAATTGGATTACTAGTTTTTCCTCCATATTCTATATTTCAGCTTTCATTTCAGTATATTTACACAAGTTGCCCCCTCTCCTCACCTCCACTCCTCCATACCTAAAATGTTCTCCTGTTCTCTGCTTTTTGGGGGGAACCCTTATCTTCCCTCAAGGTTTGGCTCAGATGACATCTCAGTGAAAGTCTTGTGCTTTCAGGATCACTGGGTACTTTTGAGTACATGCAGTATCTCTCCCTCCACCTAATAGAAACTGTAAGTTCTTTGAGGGCAGGGATTGTTTCCAAAATAAAACAAATCCTTTTTAATCTTTGGTGACCAGCACTGTCCTTTGCATATAGGGAGCTTTACTAAATGTTTGTTTCATTTCTTTGAACTGTGGGGAGAGATAAAGAAAAGGTAGATGGAAGGAGGGAGAGGGAAAGGGGAGAAGAGGAAGAAAGACAGCTGAAAAAAAGAATGGGAGGATGGGAAAAAAAGGAGGCTGATGTAAAGAATCGACAGCATCTAATGCTGCAAGTCACACACACACACACACATACGCACACACTTTAAGGCATACATTTTTCACTAGTTTGTGAGATCCCAGAGGGCAAGGTCTGTCTTTTGTCTTTCATTGTTTACCCAGGGCTTAGCACAGAGCCCAGCATGTAAATAGTTCATAACTGTTTACTGACTGACACAATTTAAAGAGGAAGATGCTAAGGCTGTCCAAAAGGTGAATGGTGCACATGGTACCACACACAGGCAGGTCACTGTCTTAGTTTTTAAGTTTTGAGTGTTTGGAACTAAAAATCAGTAAGGAGCAGCCCCAGAAGTCTGTTCTCCCAGAATCAGGAGACATCAGAAGGCATCCTCCCGGTGGGGTGGGGTGAAGAGATCATTCCCAGGGCTCAGAGCCCATCCTATCTCTTCTTTGTGTTATCTGAGAACTGGAAGTCTCCCTCAGGTAGGAGTCAGGTATCTGTTGGTTGGTGGTGGGGTACAAAGTCAAGGTTTGGAAGGGAGAAGCAGAGAAGTCTCACAGTCAGGGACCACCCCCAGAGAAAAGAGCAGGCTCCAGAAGAAGCGGAGGCTCCCACCCAGCCTGAAATGGGGTGGGGAGGAGAGGGTCTCGGCTTGGAGGCTCCATAGCAGATCTCATACCCAATTTCGAGCCAGAGGATTCCTGTATCACATTTCTGCTGACCCCAGGGTCTCAGGGAAACGGCCCCCTGGAAGCTTGAGACAGGCAGACTTGTCAAAGGCTCCCCATAGGGATCAGAGAATGTAGAAGGAGCCCCATTAGCAAGGGGGTACCTAGTGGCACTGCAGGTGAGCTAAGGAGCTATTAGACCTGGCATAGAAATTGCCCCCACATCTGTAGTACAGAGGCTAGGGAAGCTGGAACCCCCTTTGGGGACTGATTGAGATTCTTTGTTTTTTTAATACACGCAGTATCTCTCCCTACCCTCCAGCCAATAGAAAATGGAAGCTCTTTGAGGGCAGGGATTGTTGCCAGAATAAAACAGATCCTTTTTAATCTTCAGTGACCAACACTGCCTTTTGCACATAGTAGGCTTTAATAAGTGTTTTTTTTTTTTCATTCTTTTAACTCTGGAGAGAGACAGCTTCATAAACACCCAAACCAATGCAGTCTCCACTGTGTCCTTCCCCAGCTCCCCACTCCTTACCATTAGTTTCCTCAAAGGAGGAAGAGGGTTTCTTTTCACTGGAGATCCTTAAACAAAGGCTGCCTAATTGCTTGCTGGAGAGGGCAGATGGGCACAGGTAAAGACTGGGAGAGAGAACTTCTGGGGTTCCTCCCAACTCTGACCTTCTATGATTATGTGAAACCCAGCGATCCTTGGAGCCATTCTCATGCCTCCTTTCCCACCATGCCAGCCTTCTCAGTCTCCTACCCCCAACTAGTAATAAGAACTCACATCCTCCCAGTACTTTGGGGTCTTTGGAGCATCTTCCTCACAACATCCCTATGAGGTAAGAGTTGCAAGTACTGACAACCCCAATCTACAGAAGAGCAAGCTGAGACTCAGACTTGAAATGACTTGTTGAAGTTCTTACAAGTTGTAAGGAACCAAACTGGAATCAAACAGGAAGTCTTGGAGAAGGCTGAATGATGCTGAATACTGAAGGATATTAACTACATTTGGAAACTCTTGGGGGTGGGGGGACACGGAAGGAGTGGGGGAAATGGGGCAAAAAGTTTCCTCATTACAAGGATGACTGAACTTTTTACTCCTCTTTCCAGCCCTGAGCCCAGGTATTCCAGGTCTGCACCCCACCCAGTGCCACCCCTTACACACACACCCCACCACCACCATCACCACGTGGAGCCCTGTTTACAGAGAAGAAGGGAAGCTGTACAAGTTAAAATTTTTTAATAAAAGCGATTAGGAACAGCCTCAGGGTAAGGGATTGCTCATTCTAAACTACTTCCTGCCTGGCTCACCACCTCACCCACCTTACAGCCCAAGGAAATCTTCAGACAGATAGCATCATACATTGAAAAAAGCTAGATTTGGCATCAGAAAAACTGGGCTCAAGTATAGCTCTGCTGCTCTACTTACAGTTTCTGGGCCTCGACTTCCCTACTGGAAATTTCTCTGGCTAAAGTCCCAAGAAAGCCTCCTAGAGCAAGAGATGAGATGACACCTAAGTTCTCTTCTAGCTAAAAGGACCAAGTAGTTGATCTCTCTCTAGATGTCCCATGAACCATTCCAATCTAATGTCAGTATCAGACACCTGGGCAGTTAGGACAACACAAAGGTATGGGAACGTGAATGGCTCAACATGCTGAATCCCTTCCCCTTATTATTACACTTTCCAAATTGTCCTTTGGACAAAAGCATCCTCCAGAATGCTGGTGGTATACTCTCTCATCCAGGAGGGATAATTTAGGATCACAGATTCAGAGTGGGAAGGGGCCCAGCTCTCTTTTTCTAGTGAGGCAGTTTTTGTTGCTATTTTCCATTTTACAAATATATTCACTCTCATCAGACTACAAGTAGGACTAGAGAGCTCCTTCCAGAGTCCCCAGAAGATTGGATGGAAAGTGGGGGTGTGTGTGAAAAGGGGACAAATACATTTAGAGTCTCCAGAGATTAAAGCCCTTGCTTGGTCCTCTCTCTCCATCCCCACCTAAATCACCAGCAGGGCAAGCTCCTCTTCATCTTTGCTCCTTCCCTACCAAGGCCACCACCATTCCTGGTAGAGATCATAGGATCATAGGCTTAAGAGTTGAAAGGGGCCTTAGAAACAAGCTTGTCCCACCCTTTCATTTTGCAAAAGAGGAAACTGAGGCTCATAGAGGTGAAGTATCTTGCTCAAAGTCCCATGTGCCCAAACCTCTAGTGGTGCCCCCCAGCTACCTGCTGATGTGAGCATGGATCATTGAAGCCTAGACTTCCAAGAAGTGACAGAGAAGAATCATCTGAGGGGAGGGGAGGGGGAATAGGGAAGGGAAAGGGGTTACTTTGTCCTCTAATTAATCCCTTGGAAATTCTGTCCAGCAGTTCACTTGGGCTCCAAGGGCAGGGTCTACATGAGTCTAATATTAATTATAATAATAACAATAGTTATCCTTTCTTTCTTACTTGAAGGTTTATAAAGTACTTACTTACAACTCTCCCAAATGGTTAGTGCTGCAAGGATTACTCTTCCCACTTCACAGCTGGAGAAACAAAGACCTAAGGAGGTCACACAGCTATTAAATGTCAAAGATAATAATAACAACTTCCATGTTATAGGGTTGAAAGTTTGCAAAGTACTTTCCTTACACTAGGCCAAGGAAGTAGGTAGAGCAGATATCATTATCCCCATTTTAAACTGGATGATGAGGCTCAGAGGTGTTAAGTGATTTACTCAAAGTCATCCAGCTAGGAAGCTAGAATCCCAGCTCATGCTCCCACCAAGACGAAAGAACTTTCTACCATACCTCTGCCCTCTGCCTTTCCCCCTTCCACCCAAGTAGCCTTTATGCCAGTCTAACCCTATTCATCCCTTTTGATAACAAGCTGTCTTATTATTAATAAAAGGCAACTAGGTGGCATGGTAGATAAATTGGTAGGCATGGGGTCAGGAAGAATCATCTTCCCTGAGTTCAAATCTGGCCTCAAAAATTTACTAGCTGTGTGACCCTGGGCAAGTCACTGAACCCTTTTTGCCTCTGTTTCCTCATTTGTAAAATGACTTGGAATTGATAATGATCATCCCACTCCAGTATCTTACCAAGAAAACCCCAAATGGGGTCAAGAAGAATTGGACATGACTGAAAAATGACCAACAAAAACAATATTATAATTAATGGTAATATCAATAAGTTATTTATTAAGATATTATATTATTATCCATAATATAATATTATGCTCTTATGTAATATTAGGGGATAATAACAAAAATATTATATAACTGATTTGTTAAGGAGAAATAGTATGGCAAAGTGCATAGAGAGCTGGGTTCAGCTTCTGATTGTGATACACATGCATGGTATGGTGGGCAGGTCATTTGACCCTTCAGTGCCCAGGCAGCTCTCCAAGATTATAACTAGTAAAGAATGTCCTGGTCTGCAAGGGTAGAGGAGCTCTCAACACCCATGAAGTCCTTCCTGGCTCCCTCTTCCTTCCCTGTCTGACCAAGCTCCCACCTTCTGCAAGAAGCCTTTTGAGGTTCCCATCAATGCCAATGCCTTCTCTCCCCCTGTGATTATCTGGTTGAAGCTGTCCGGTTGGTACTTAAGGTGTTTGCATGATGTGTCCCTTATTGGACTGTGAGTTCCTTGAGAGGAGGGACTAGCTTGTTGCCTTTCTTTAAAGCCCCATCACTCAGCACAGTGCCTGGAAGATAGGACGTGCTTAATAGATGCTCAATCATATATATAATTATATATAATATATAAAATTATATAAAATCATATATCATATATAATTATATATAACAATATATAAAATTATATAAAATTATATATAATAAATATTTATTTTATATTATATATTATAAACCCAGATTGTTATATATATTAAATATATATACATATATGTATGTATACACACATGTATAGATACGCACACACTCCTGTTACTATAACACTTTGATGTTTACAAAGCACTTTCCCCACAACAACCCTGTGGAATGGATAGTACAATTATTATGAGTTACCTTTAAAAAAAAAAAAGATTCTTCCCTTCTGTGTTAGAATTGATACTGAGTATTGGTTCCATGGCAGAAGAGTTGTAAGAGCTAGACAATGGAGGTTAAGTGACTTGCCCAGGGTCTCACAGCTACTAAGTGTCTGAAGTCATATTTGAACCCAGGACTTATGACCTCCAGGCCTGGTACTCTATCCACTATGCTACCTGACTGCCCTTTATTAGCTATATTTTTAAAAATTAATTTTAATTAATTAATTTAGACTATTTTTCCATGGTTACATGATTCATTATCTTTCCCCACTCCTCATCCCTCCTCCCTCCCAGAGCTGACAAGCAATTCCACTGTGTTATACATATATCATTGCTCAAAACCTATTTCCGTATTATTCATATTTATAATAATCTTTAACGCCAAAACCTCAATCATATCCCCATCATGATCAATCATATGTTTTTCTTCTGCATTTCTACTCCCACAGTTCTTTCTCTGGATGTGGACATATTAGCTATCTTTTGAGATGGTGCTGCAAGGGATAGAGCTCCAGACCTAGAATCAGGAAGATCTCAATTAAAATGGAGCCTCAGACACATACTAGCTGTGTGATCTTGGACAAGTCACCTAGGCCTCTTTGCCTCAGTTTGCCCCTCTGTCAAATGAGCTGGAGAAGGAAATGGCAAACCACTCTAGTATCTTTGCCAGGAAAACCCTAAATGGGATTTCAAAGAGTCCGGTACTACTGACAACTACAACCACCTTCCAAGATGAGAAAATTAGGGTTCAGAGAGGTTCTATGGCATGTACATATCACATAGCCATGTGTATCACCAGCCCAATTTGAGCCCAGGGCACTTTCCTCTCTATTCCCCAGTGAGGGGGTAGCTGTCCAGGCTCAGAAAGAGGAGTGAAATCTTACACCCAAGACTAGAGGAGAAAGAACAAGGTAGGACAAGAGATCGAGAGGCTATAAACCACAAGTCTTGGAAAGACCTAATCTCCTGCCTCATCTGATGGCATGAACTTGGATCCTGAGGGCCAGTGAAGAGACTGAGAAAGATTGAGGTTCATGGAATCCTAGAATCTGAAACTAGAAGAGACTCTTTAGAGGTCCTCTAGTCCAATCCTCTCATTTTTACAGATGGAAAAAATGAGCCCCCAAGAAAAGAAATTATTTGCCCCAAAACATATAATGTCAGAACTGGGATTTGAACCCAGGTACTTAAATCCCATATCCACTGCCCGATGCTAACACCATGAGATGCCCACACTAACCCTGGACCCTGACACAAGCATTGCTAGACAGTGTAGAAAAGGAGCCAAGGATGGGAGTTTAGTCTAAGGTTCTATGTGATGCAAAGCTGAGCACTGGGGAGCCCATAAGACTTGTACCCATAAACAGAACCTTATCCCCACCCCCACCTCCACTAGGGGGCCTCTGGACAGGCATCAAGGGGTTAATAGGCCCCTCTCTCCAAGCCCAGGAGCAGGTTCAGGCCCTGTCCCCTTCCCCCATCTATCAGCTGGCATCTCCCAAACAGACAGAGCAGGCAGCTGTCCAAACAGGGCTGTGTACCTGGGCTGGAGGAGTGGGGAGGGAGGGGAGGGCAGCTGTTTACTCTACCCCCTTACCCCCACCTCCCCCAACACACACACACACACACACACACACACACACACTGGATCTCACAACCATTCCTTCTAGACTGCCCAGTCTTCCCTCCCCAGTCCTCCCCACCCCCTTCCCAAACTCCTTCTGCCCAGGAAAACTCAGCCCCAGGATGGTTTCCAAATCCCAGCCACAATGGTCTTGCCAACTGCTTCTTCCTGGGGTGGGATAAGCTTAGGGAAACAGAGCAGGGTTTGGGGGGTATAGAGGGTAGGGGGAGTATTCCATTCGTCCTGGATAACTTGGGGAGTTAGAAAATGCTGGGGTGCTGTGGCTCCAAAAAAGAATTCCCTTTGGTATTCAGGAACTATGGCGGGGGGGGGGGGTGGGGAGGTAGATGTGTACAGGGAAGTCAGTGTTTGAGGAGCAGGATGACCTATGGGAATAATGGGGTGTGGAGAGGGAGCAGATATGGAGGAGAGGTCCTGAGGACAGGCTGGGGAGGGCTAGGTCTGTGTATGTGGGAGTGAGGGGGTTTGGGGGGGTCTGTGCTAACAGGTCTGTGTTTTGGGGAACAGAGGCTCAAAGGAAACAGGTGTCCGAACAGGTTAGTGCAGGGAGCAACCAAGTATGAAGGGAGGAGGCAGGTGTTTAGATATAACAGGGGTGTGTGTGTGTGTGTGTGTGTGTGTGTGTGTGTGTGTGTGTGTACAGATCCATGCAATGGCTATCCAGGGCACAGAGGTATGTGGGCATGGGTGTGCATGGATAGATCTAACCATGGAACTGAGTATGAGGGCACAGGAGTGTAGGTAGGTTAGGTCCATGGGTGTAGGGAGGGCATAGCTGTGTGAGTGTGTCTGTCTTGTCTCCAGATCTTGCCCAATCACCATGTTTCTTAAGTGATAGAGCTTTACAGCAAGGTCAGGGCTTATGGGTTGTATCATCCCAGGTATGATCCTGAAGGTTCTAGAAACCTCAACAGATAGAGCAGAAAAGGGCATGAAAAAGCCGTCTATACCACTACTAGGTCTGTATCCCAGAGATACAAAAAATGGGTAAGGATCCGTTTGTATAAAAAGATTTATAGCTGTGCTTTTTGTGGTGGCTAAGAATCAGAAACTAAAAGGATGCCCCTCAGTTGGGGAATGGCTGATCAATTGTGGCATAGGATGGTGAGGAAAGACTATTGTGTTATAAGGAAAGATGAACAGGATGATTTTAGAAAGACTTCCATAAACTGATGCAGAGTGAAATAAGCAGAACCAGGAGAACATTATACACAGTAACTGAAATATTGTGGGATGATCAACTGTGATAGACTTTGCTACTGACAGCAATACAATGATCCAGGACAGTTCTGAGGGACTTATGAGAAAGAATGCTATCCACCTCCAGAGGTAGAACTGTTGGAGTCAGGATGCAGATGAAAGCATATGATTCATCATTTGCTTATTTGAGTATACGATTTGGGTTTGGGTTTTATAAGATTATTTCCTTACAAAAATGGACAACATGGAAACATGTTTTGCATGATAGTACATGTATAACCCAGATTGAATTGCTTGTCAGCTCCAGAAGCGGGGAGGGAAGAAGGGAGGGAGACAATTTGGATCAATAACTTCAGAAAACTTATATGGAAATCGTTATTAAAATAAAAAAATATCTTTTAAAAGTCGTCTACTCCAATCTTCTCACTTTACAGATGGATGTGCAAAGAAGTAAGGAGGCTTACCCAGGAGCCATAAAGCTAAAAGGTAGAAGGTTTGTGGGACATGAACCCACTCTGCCTCTTGACTCTAGATTCTCCGCTTTTACCCACTCCCCTCACGCCATTCTTCTCATTACCAGCCTACCTTCCTAGAAATACTTTATCCCACCAGTGACAAAGTCCAACTGCCTTGCCAATGGAGTTTAGAGTTGGGTTGGAGACTCAGACAGACAGGAGGACAGATAGCTAGTAAGGAGATAGCATGACTGTCCCTGGGGTGGCCCTAGCAGTATAGTGAAGGGTTTCTTCAAATGAGCTATGCAGTTGAGGCTACCATGGACAAGGAGATCACCACTTAGCACTCAGCCACCCAGAGGTGAGATGTTCCATACAGTGAGTTAGGCTAGTCCTAGGCTGTAGACACCTGCCACTGTCAAAGTCTTCCCAGCTTGGGAGAGCCTGACTGAGCCTGGGCTCCATTATCACTCTTTCAGAACCCAGGTTGGAGGGTTTGGAGTTAGAGCTGGACAATAAAAATTTTTTAAACCCTTATCTTCCCATTCAGAATCAATATTGTATATTGGTTCCAAGGCAGAAGAGCAGTAAGGGCTGGGCAATGAGGGTTAAATGACTTACCCAAGGTCACATAGCCAAAAAATGTCTGGGATCATATTTGAACCCGGGACCTCCCATCTCTAAGCCTGGCTCTCAATCTACTGGTCCATTTAGCTGCCTCTGGGACAATAACATTTTTAAAAATTCCCCATGTGTTGTGGTTGAAGTAGGTTTTGCATTATGGGTTTTAGAGCAGGAAAGGACCAAAGGGATCATCTAGTACAACTCTTTTATTTTACAGATGAAGAAATTGAGGCTCAAGTAGGTGATATGCCTTCCTTTCCCAAATCATCCTGCATTTATTCTATATATGACTTGTTATGTACATGCCTCCTCCAGCTAGACTGTAAGCAGCTCTAGGGTAGGGATTATTTCACTTTTGTCTCAGTAGCCCTAGCACCTAACACTGTGCCTGGCAGGAAGAAGGTACTTAATAGATACTTGTGACCGATTGATTGAATGGTCATAGAGCCAGTCAATAGCAGAACTGGGATTCAAACCCATGTCCTTCAATTGTAGATCTAGCATTCTTTCCACTTCACAACCTTTGACTAGGGTACTCATGAGTTACAGAGGATTGAAGGGAGATGACCTGGCTTCTCTGGCTTGCTCCCCTCATTCACCTTCCTTCCTGACTCCTCGGAGGGATGAGAACCATGTTGTGTTTTACAGCCCTTTGGGCAAACTGGGAACAGTGATTCCCTTGGAAGTTGTAGTGAGTCACTTCCAATCTCTACTGTCCAAAGGTTAAGGTAAAATCTCCTGAGACTGGCACCCAAACCCTTGCATTTTATAATAATTCCTTCCCTATCTAGTCCCATCCCTCCTTTATTTATCCATTACCTCCCTTCTCTCAAGTCCCATTACCTCCTGACTGCAGAAATGATAACTGAGTCCTAAACAATAAAATCACAAGAGTAAAAACATATGGCAAAGGGGATGGAAAGTTTCAGGGTCAGGAGGACTTATGTTCAAGACCCATCTTGGACAAAGGCTGCCTCTGTGACCCTGGGCAAGGGAGCTCTCATCACCCCCCAGGTAACCCTCCAAAATATAAATGACAGAGGAGGTGCCAATTGGCATTGAGCAGGAATTCTGCACCAGGAGCCTTGGACGCCAATGAAACCATGTGTCCAGTGAAAAGACATCTCAGTTCTGTATCACATTTTCTTTTAAACCCTTACCTTCTTCTTAGAATCAATATTATGTATTAGTTCTAAGGTAGAAGAGCTGGAAGGGCTAGGTAATGGGAGGTTAAGTGACTTGCCCAGGGTCACGAAGCTAGGAAGCATCTGAGGCCAGTTTCAAGCCTTGGGCCTCCTGTCTCCAGGCCTGATTCTATCCACTGAGCCACCTCACTACCCTTTCATTTATGCATCACTTTATGATTTACAAAGCACTTTCCTCAAAGACTGTTTGACAGACAATTTAAATATTATATCCATTTCACATACGAGGAATTATTTGCCCAAGATCACACAAATTGTATGTATCAGAGTTGGGATTTACACCCAGATTAAAGCAATATCTTCCCTGCTTTCAGAGTTTCCACTCTTGTCATGATTCTTACACGTTGCTAGAGTAATTTTCCTAACGTATGGCTCTGGAAGAATTGTTCCCCTGCTCAGAAATCTTCAGTGGTTTCCTTGCCGACTAAAGGACAAAGTAAAAATCTCCTTAGTATGGCATTCAGGGCCCAGCCAGGACACTTACTTCCTTTCTAGATTTTTCTTGTAGCATTCCACCCGATCCTTTACTCAGACAGGTGGATCCACTCTGTGCCATCCCCTGCAACAAATATTCCCGGCACGTTTTCACCTCCTTGCCTTGCCTCCTAATGCTATCTCCACACCTTCTTCCATGTTCTCATTGCCAATATCTCTCCATCCAAGTCCTGCCCAACCTTTAACATCTAGGTAGCAGGTGTGCTCCGGAGGAAGTAAATTTTGTTGTTCTGCCATTTTCCCCATTGTTTCTGATTTTTTGTGACCCCCTTTGGGGGTTTCTTGGCAAGGACACTGGAGTGATTTGCCATTTCCTTCTCTAGCTCATTTTACAGGCAAGGAAACTGAGGTCAACAGGGTTAAATGTCTTGCCAAGATCACACAGCTAGTAAGCTAGTAAGAGGCCAGAGTTGAACACAGATCTTCCTGACTACAGGCCCAGGGTTCTCTCCACTGCACCACGTAGCTTCCCATGAGGAAATAAATACTTCCTACGAGTCCTCAGACTTGATCTGTCTCTCTTTAGACCTCAGAGCCCTGCCTCTCTGTACTCTCATTGGACACTATTTGGGTGGATTTTAGACTAGTTGATATTAAGACCAAGATAATTAGAAAAATGCAGTGGGGTATTTATTCTTCTATTTAATTCAGTAATTCTGCTCAACAAAGTGACTACTGGGTGCAGAGTCCCCTGCTAGGTTGGACCTTAGGGAAATACCAGGTTTACAAAAGACACGGGTTTTGCATAGCTCACATTTGGAGGAGGGTAGTGGATAAGAACAATAGATATATGGCATATTTTGGTCTGAAAGGGAAGGTCAATCAGGGAAGGCTTCGTGAAGGAGGTATTTAATTTAGACTTTAATGAACAGTCAGTCAGATGGAGAGGCAGATTCCAGGCATAAGAAATAGCAAGCAAAGACAGGAAAATAAAAAGTGTGTACATAGGTTGGCTAGTAGTCCATTCTGCCTGCAATATGGGTCTTATGAAGGAGAGAAAGAAAGAAATCTGGAGAGGTAAAAAGGCAACAGCCCCAGAGAGAGGGGAAGCGACTTAGCCAACGTCAATCAATCACACTATTTTATTAAGTGCTTACTATGTGCTAAGGATAAAAAGACAAAAATGAAACCATCCCTGCCCTCAGGGAGCTTTTATTCTACATGCATACAACATGGGCACACCTAAGTATGCACAATATAAATGAAAAGGTTTTTTTCCTTTTGGGGGGGAAGGGGAGACGATATCACACAGTAAGTGCAAGAACTGAAACTAGAACCCCAAACTCCTATTATTTTGCACAAACAATAGTTTTTTGGCTAAGCTTTTTTTGTTTGTTTGTTTGTTTTTAACTTCACTTTCTGGGCCCAGCTCCAGAGGGAGGTCTTCCCACTGGCTAGGAAAGGACAAATATGGGGAACCTGTGCTCTCTGACTGAGAGTAGAATCAGTAGCCATTCTTAGCCAAAGAGAGTCCTGGGGAAAGAAGGCTATTGGGGATATAAGAACAAAGCCCTGAAAGTGTGTGGCACCACTTAGTCCCCTGTGCTCTGGTCCCAGGGCTCCTGGTACTGCACCATTTGGTCTGTCTATACACTCTCTTCTCAAATGCTTTGATCCCATTTCTTCATCCTTTGCCACTCTGCCACACATGATGGTCATCTCCCAGGGTTCCCTCACAGGTGGGCATAGTGATGGGAACTAAACCACTCGCAGTGTGCTTGTGTCCCCAAGGGAACAGCAGAGGCAGCCAAAGGGGCAGATATTATGGACTGTTTGTTCGCTGAGGAATTGAAGACAGGCTGAGTAAACATGGTTAGTGTGGAAATGTTTGAGAGAGCAAAAGAAGATGGGAAGAGGGAAGGGGAGAGGGAGAGGGGGGGAGACAGAGACAGAGAGACAGAGAGAAAGAGTATATTTGAGTACAATATCGATTGGACAAATACAAACTTAAGTATTTGGGTTACAGAAACCAGTGCATCAAAACAAATGTGGCCGAAGACCTGAGAAGAGGAGAAAGCTAGCTCACATTCTGGCAAACTAGAACAAAAAAATGGAGTTAGGAAACTCACAGCTCAGTCAATAAGGCACAATTGATGGAGCAGTCAGCAAGGAGATCGAGAATTTAGGGGCAAAGAATAAATGCCCAGATCCTGAGAATCATTGGGTCAGAGCTGATCAGGACCATGAAAACATGGCCGGGATGCTGACTAGTAGAATATCTGGGTCCCCTGGTGCTGGCTGGTGGAGAGAACAGATGGGAAGAGGAGGACTTAGAAAAACACAAGATCAAAGATGTCACTAGCCTCCAGAAATGGAAGGAGGTAGATGAATTTGCCTCTCTCTCTCTCTCTCTCTCTCTCTCTCACACACACACACACACACACACACACACACACACACACACACCCTCAGTTTAAGACAATGAAGATGACATTGAGAAAGGACAAGAATATGGGAAACAGATTTTTCCCCAGTGCTTAGCTTATAGCTAAGTACTTAATGAATATTTGTTGGAAAGAAGGAAGGAAGGAAGGAAGGAAGGAAGGAAGAAGGGAAGGGAGTGAGGGAAGGAAGAAAGATGGAATAGAAATCCTAAAAAAAGGAGAGGTTGGCAAAAATTCCTCATCCATAAGAGTTGAGATAGAAACTCTTAAGACTTAATCTTCCAGGGCTCACTGAGCTGTCTACCCATGTGGCAGGAGAAGACACAGAACTTGCCAATCACCTCTGAGAAGCTAGGAAAACAGTGGAGGTTGAATAAGAGAAATCCATTTTTCTCCAGCTGTTTGCCTAGTGGTTAGCTGGCACCACCTCAAAGGAAGGGGAGTAACCTACTCAAAAATTAAAATCAATGAATGTCAAGACTGGAAAGGAGTTTAGAAATAATGGAATCTAATACCTTCATTTTAGAGATGGAAAAATAGAGGCTCAAAGAGTTGAAGGGACTTTGAATTATAGAATCTCAGAGCTGGTAGGGATCTCTGGGTCACCTAGTTCAGACCCTCCCTAAACTCAAATGGTTTAGCAGCATCTGAAGTGGTCATCCAGCAGTTGCTTAAAGACCTTCTAGGCTGGAAAACGGCTCACCTTTTAGGCAGCACAGTCAACTTTTTGACAGCTCATTGTAAGGAAGGTCTTTCCTTATACTGAGCTAGGGTCTGCCTCTGCAATTTCTCAGTTGTGTTTTTGACCGAGGTTACATAGCTACTAATACAGAAGCTGTTTATTGAAGGTTTAATTAGAGCTCAGAATTTTGGGGGGGAAGGAAGGTCCTGGAAGTAAATATTCCTCCCTATGAAAATTTCTGTTGTCCAAAATCTAGCGTATTAGAAAGCTATATGGCTGCAGGAAAAGAAGAAAGATGCTTCAGAAATTGAGGGTCCTATTCCTTCCATGACAACTTTCCTTTGGGATTGATTCCAAAACAGACCCATCAGGTAATATTACCCCGAAATGTATCTACAACAGCCATCCTGGAAGATTCATTTCTTACTGGGTAAGACTGATGGGCAGAGATAAAATTTTCAGATATTAGAACAGAAAGAAACTTTGGAAACCAAGAAGCAAGGAAGTCTCAGGCCTCCTGTTAAGAAGAGGGGGGGGGGGAAGAGCTTCAGCTCTGGAAGTGACAGTCTATGGGTTGCAAGCATGGGTATTCCTAATGTATTCAGAAAGAGACTGAATGATATTTATTATTCTTTATTTGAAAGTGCAGGGACTAGATTCCTCCAGTGTTCAGCAAACCAAAGGCACTTAAGTGTTCTTTGTGCTTTCCTCTCTAAAGTTCCTTGTGTCTGTTTTATACACATCTTTTTGTTTAGCCCTTACCTTCTGTCTTAGAATTTATTCTGAGTATTGGTTCCAAGTGGTAAGATCTAGGTAGGTGAGGTTAAGTTACTTGCCCAGGGTAACACAGCTAGGAAGTATCTGAGACCAGATTTGAAACAAAGCACTTTGTCTCTGTCTGTCCGTATTTCTGTCTTCTTCCTTTCCTCCACACATTTTTGGGGTTGAATGTCCTTGGGCTCAATATTAAAAGGAGGGAGAAGAGGGAAGAAGAGATAGAAGGAGAAGGGATAGAAAAAAGAAAAGGGAGGAAGGATGGAGGGAAGAGGCATGAATAAGAAAAAAAGATGGGGAAGGAGAGAGGAGTACAAAGAGAAAGAAAAAAAAGGAAGAAATTGAGGGAAGGGAAGGAGAGGTTAAGAAGATAGAGAAGCGGGAGAGAAAGGCAGAAGAATGTATTTCTCTTGCAACAACCTCCCAAGAACTAAGTAGCTAGAAATAAGTTGGTTACACCCAGCTGTTTGTCAGTCAGACCAGTGGCTAGACACTTAATTCTCAGAAGAAAGGGGGAGAGTCTCTGTAGGAGTCAGTTTTGTTGAAGGTCTCGTATGGTCTGTGCCAAAAACATTTTGACAGGCTGGAACAATGGGTCAAAACTAATAAGATGAAAATCTAAGAGGGATAAAAGTAAACTCATGCTGTCGGAGTTAAAAAAAAATTAACCACATAAATCCACAACAAAAATCATACCCAGCCATAACCTTTAACCTAGTAATTTTGCTACTGGCAATTTGTGCCAAGGAAATAACTTCTCCAATATTTTTAAAGATTCTGGGTGGGCATTCCTTCTGCAGATGCAGTTCGTGATCCTGTTATGCCTCAACAGAAAGTCTCCGTAAATGACCCAAAATCCCCTCATGGCTAATCCTTGGGTGATGAACCTTTTAAAACTCAGTCAAGCTGGTCCTCATATAGACTGACACATAGGTGAGCATCAGCCATCCTTGAAACCACTTCAAGAGAGTAGAATCTGTAGCTTGTGCTTCACCAGCAAAATCTTTTAGAGTTCAGGGTCAACCTCCATGCCCTGAGGTAGTATAAAAGGCAGAGGGGGGGCCACCATGGTTAGAGTAGTGGGCTTGGAATCAGGAAGACCTGAGTTCAGATCCTGAATCAAATACTTACTAGCTGTGTGATGCTGGACAAGTCACTTTACTACAGTCTGCATCAGTTTCTTCATCTTAAAATTGGAGGGTTAATGATTTCCAAGCTTCCTTTCAGCTCTAAGTTAATGATCCTGTGCGAGGATGTCAGTGATGGAAGGAAATAACACAAAAGGGGAAAAGATCTATTTTTGCAGAGATGTTCAGAATAGCTTTACAGAAAAGGAAAACAAATCAATCCAAATACCCAGTGGTAGAGGGTTGGCTGGGCGGACTGGGGTCCACTACACTGCCACACACAAAATGAAAACTCCAAGGCCAATTCCATAGTCTGAAAAAGACCCATATGAAATAATATAGACTATCTACACACTAATACACACTGTCTACAATAATGTAGACTTCTACTATCTACAGCTGCCAGATGGGAAAAGTATGTGCACAGCCTAAAGGACTGACAGACAAATGTTATAGTTATGGGTGATTCCATGTCCAAGTTGATTTTTTTCTTATAAAACTGATTAAATATAAAATCATAATCACCCCATTACCAGTTGGGCATGCGTACCTAGACAACAGTTGATGTGGAAAGATCTGGGGGGGAGGGCGAGTGGTCTTAGTGGACTGCAAGCTCAGTAGGCATCGCCGCTGTGTGATGTGTCAGGCATATTGCACACAAGCTTGATTTTAGGCTGAGTTGGCAAAATCAGTGTCCTGAAGAAGGAAGGCAATGGTTACACTAGTTTGATTTTCTTTTGCATGGGTCTGGGAAGGGCGTTAATAAGTCAAAGTGGACCCAGGGGAAGGGCATCAATGACCACGGCCAATTTACTTAACCTCTTGCTCTCAAAATCCTCAGCTATAAAATGAGGGGCTTGAACTAAATGACTGCTTAAATGCCTTCCTATTAAAAACAAATTGGCCATATATGATCCTTATGAAGCTGAGGGGACAGGGGAACAAAAAGTGAATTTTGGAACCAAAAGACCTGAGTTTGAATCACAACCTTCTTGCTACCTGTGTGACTTGGCCAATAAATGAATGAATGAAGAAATGAAGGAGTGAATACATTTTTTTAAACCCTTACCTTTCATCTTAGATTTATACTAAGTATTGAGTACAAGGCAGAAGAGCAGTAAGGGTTAGGCAATGGAGTTAAGTGACTTGCCCAGGGTCACACAGCTAAGAAGTGTCTGAGGTCATATTTGAATCTAGGACCTCCAGTCACTTGACCTGGCTCTCAATCCACTGAGTGACCCAGCTGCCCCCTGAATTAATTTTTAAAAAAGCATTTATGAAGTGCTTACCATTTGCAAAGCTCTTACATTCTTGTCTTAAAAAGAAGAGGGTGTTGGTCTAGATCACTGGTTCTCAAAGTGTGATCCAGGGACCCTTGGGTGTCCTCAAGACCCTTTTAGGGGATCATGAAGTCAAAACTAATTTCATAATACCACTAGTATATTTTGGTTTCTAACGCAATAAATCTCACTAGATATAACCCACATAAACCAAAGTTCTTTGGGATCCTCACTAATTTTCAAGAGTGTAAATAGGTCCTTAGACCAAAAGTTTGAGAACTACTGACCTACATGATCTCTGAGGTCCCTTCTAGCTCTAAATCATAGGATCTGATAGTTGGAAAGCATCCCACGTACAAGGATTGGTTGAAGGACCTGAGGATTTTATCCAAGGAAATAGGAGATTTTGGCGGGACGTGATCACTATTTCTAGGTATCTGAAAGGCTATCATGTAGAAATTGGATCAAGCATATTCTGTCTTGCTTCAGAGGGAAGAACTGAGACCAATGGTTGAAAGTTATAGGGAGGTAGATTTTTCCGAGGAAGAATTTAACAACTAGGAATTTTATCCAAGGATGGCAAGAGCTTCCTTGGGAGGAAGTGAGCACCTACTGGAAGTATTAAAGTAGAGACCAAACGACTATCTTTCAGGGATGTTATAGAGCAAATCCCTGTAACATTGGGTGGAAAGGTCTTGCATAATTCTAAAGTTCTATGACTCTATTTCCCATGAACCCCTTTTCCGTACAAAGGAGGCAAAGACTGCTTTTAGGCTTCTCTTCCTGTCCCCAATTCCCAGACCCTTTCATTGTCCCACACTCCAGGACACAAAGCTTTGGCTTCTCCCTACAGTGTGGATGGGACCAGGGGACTCTTGACTTGGGCTATATTCGCCAAAACCAAAGACAAAGCCTTAGGAAGAGGGGGTTGGGTGTGGAAAGGCCAAAGGGCCTGGGGAGCCTATGTTCGCCCCCCCACATCACTTTCCATTAAAACTGCCATGTTTCCTCTCTGCTTTCAGAATCCCCTCTCAATTATCCTGGTTGGCTTGGGATTGAGTGGGTAGGAATGCCCAAGAGCCCTCAGGCACTGAGGATGCCGCAAGCCATTGGGTGAGCCATGGTTCTTGGTTTTTGTTTTTTTTCCCACAGCCCTGTAACTTAACACTGTTTGTAAGAAACATCCTAAACTTGTCCCCTGCTGTCAGTGTGACATCTTTACAGCACATGCTTAGTGAAGGAGTGCACTGGGGGGAGAAGGGGAGGCAGGATACCTCTCATATAACGGATTGTAAATTCCTGGGTACCAGTTTTATATTCTTAATAACCTACTAGTGAAGGCTTAGTGTTGTCTGCCCCATCAAAGTCAATATACGTGAAGTGGACCAGACCCAGGGCATAAAGTGTTTCATACTCAGGGAGATAGGGTTAACCATTGTTTCTTTAAGAAAAATCCAATCACAGCTCGGTGTAATCACTCTCACATGTGGAGACTTCCTTGATGCAAACTTTGGGAAGGAGGAGAGCCCAGTGGAAACGGCTCTGGAGCTGGGGAGGGAAGACCTGGATTCCAATCCTAATTCCATCCTTGTGACTGCAAGCTTGTGTAAGTCACGGAACCTCTCTTGGTCTCAGTTTCCTCAGTAAAATGAGGGGTGGGAGTGAGGCTAGATGAATGCTGAGGTTCTTTTGGTCTTTGTGTTCTATGTTTTAAGATCCCTTCCTGGTCTAACATTCTCAGTCTATGTTCTAACGCTCAAGGATCCTAGGATTTAGATTCATAAGATCATAAGATTTAGAGATAACCTCACAGGAACACAAAAAATGAGCTTTTGAGGGTTGTTGCCATGGATACGGGCAGCTAGGTGTCTCAGTGGACAGAGTGCTGGGCCTGGCATCAAGAAGACCTGAGTTCAAATATAGCCTCAGACAGTTACTAGCTGTGTGACTTTGGGCAAGTCCCTTAACCCTGTTTGCCTCCGTTTCCTCATCTGAAAAATGAGCTGGATAGGAAATAGCAGACCTCTCCAGAATCTTTGCCAAGAAAATCCCACCCGGGCAATAAGAAGCCACAACCAGAAGTATAGTTTGGTGCTTTCTCTACCTGGAAGATCACCTAAATGACTAGATTCTAGTCCAATGTGCTCATTCTACAGATGCAAAAACTGAGGCTAAAGAGAGGCAAAGTTACCTACTGTCCCAAAGATTCAAAGCAATTAGCCTAACTAAATTCCAAGGTCCCTCTGGTCTTTGTTCTGTGTTCTAAGATCTGACTCTAATCTCCTATGTTCCAGACTCCTAGTAATTTTATCTCTTATGCAACCCAGCCCAGGAGTTCTCAGCTGCACCACCCCAAGTTTGCCAGGATGTTAGTCAAAAGGCAGAGAGTCATTCTGCCTGCCTCTGGAGGAGCCCAGCTGGGGCCCTCCATGAGGCTAGCCATCAGCCCCAGTGGGGAATTTTGTTTTTAATGCACAAGCTGAATTTCTGCATAAATCAAGAAAGTCTGATGGGTGCTGTGCTGAAGAGAGAAAGAGAGAGAGGCCCAGTCAGAAATTATGTATATAATATATAATAAAATTATAACGTAATGATATTTATATATAATATATCATAGCATATAATTATATTTGTATAATGTATTGTAATGTTATTATATTTATATAACATATAATATAGAATTATATTATTAATATATTATTATCACTATATTATATTTTATTATAGAATAATATCTATATTTTTATTATTTTATGCATTGTATTATACATAATTTCCTATATTTTATTTAGTTTTCTATATTATATCTAACATTATATAATTTTAGTATATATTATATTTAATTTTCTATATTATATCTAATATATAAAATCATATAATTATATTATATTATATATAATGTTATATCTTATATTTAAATTATATATAATTTTATCCAATTATATTTAATATGATTATATAATATAGTACAATGTGAAATTCTATTTATGTAATATAGAAATCTATTTATATAATATAATGTTTCTATATACTATATAATTATATTTCCATAGAANTCTCTCTCTCTCTCTCTCTCTCTCTCTCTCTCTCTCTCTCTCTCTCTCCTGTCTCTGTCTCTCTCTTTGCCTCTTCTCTGTCTCTCTCAATCTCTCTCACACTCTCTATCTCTCTGTCTCTTCTCTGTCTCTGTCTCAATCTCTCTCTCTTTCTGTCTCTCCTATCTCTCTGTCTCTCCTCGCTGTCTCTGTCTCTATCTGCCTTAGTTTCACTCCAGGTAAAATCAAAAAATATTAATATTTGCCTTATTATCCTTTTAGAATTGTTTAAAGGAAAATTTTGTAAATCTCAGTGCTAAAAACAAATAAACAAAAACCAAACCTTGTGTTATTACTATTTGAAGCAAATAGGTAGAGCAGTGGTCTTGGAGCCCAAAAGACCTGAGTTCAATTCTACTTAAACACTACTTGTGTGACCCTAGAAAAGTCACTTAATTACTCTCAGCTTCTCTCAGCCTTAGCCTCAGTTTCCTCATTTGTAAAGTAGAGAAATCAGCATTCACCTTTCAGGGCTGTTGTGTAGATGAAGTGAGAGAACCAATGTAAAGAGCAGTGTGAACTGTAAAGTCCTCTACAAATGCTGTTTATTTATTATTTGTTATTATCTCTCCAGATGATACTCTTATCCTTTCTCATCTGTGGTGTCTGTCCACACTCCCCTCTCCAGCTACTTCTCCAGTAGGACCTGGTGCAGAATGGCAAGTTCTAGCTATGCTCCCCAACTTGGACGCATCATATTCAAGCTGAGCTTAATAGGGGAGCTTCGGGCTCTGGTCCTTTTTAGCTTTGAGACTTCAGGAACTCACTCTGATCAGTTCAAATTGGAATGATCAAACTGTTGCATTACCTTTTTCTCAGCTCCCTTTTGTTTTTCATCTGCCCCCATTAGAATACAGGCTTCTTGAGGGCAGAGACTCTCTTTTTGCTTGTATTTGCTGAGTATGGTGCCTGGCATGAATTAACTTTTTTTAAAAAAACTTTATCTTCTTTCTTAGAATCAATACAAGTTTTGGTTCCAAGGCAGAAGAGCTATGAGGGTGAGGCAATTAATTGGGTTTAAGTGACTTGTCCAGGGTCACACAGCTAGGGAGAGTCTGAGGCCAGATTTGAATCCAGGTCCTCCACCTGGTACTCTATCTACTGTGCCACCTATCTACACTGTAAACTCTTAATAAATAATAATAAATGCTGGTTTCCTTCCTGAGTTTGAATCTGGTCTCAGACATTCACTAGCAGAGTGATCCTGGGCTAGTTCCTTAACTTCTATTTACCTTAATCCACTAGAGAAGAAACTGGCAAATCACTCTAGGAGCTTTTCAAAGAAAACCCTCTAAGAGGGCGCAACTGAACAATTTCCAGGACAACCCTGTGAGGTGGGATAAATAAACATTATGATGTCCCTTTTACAGATGAGGAGATTGATGTTCAGAGCAGAGGAAGGACTTGCCCAGGATTACATCCCCAAGAGTAAGGATTGGAAGATCGTTCAGCAAGTGTGGAAGTGAAGCTAAGGGAACTGGATGGACAAGTGGGACACTTCACTCAGGCTAAAACAGAGCTTTCTTTGCTTTGCTTTTAAGGATATCTTTATAGTGACTTAATTACTTGTGCTTTAAATCACCCAGATAAACTCTCTTTCCCTTAGATTCTGATAGACTGGAAAGATCACTGGGTTCAGAACTGGAAGATCTAGGCTCAGATCCCAGCTCTGCTACTGATTATCTAGAAGATCTTGGATAAATCAACTTACCTCTGGGAGCCTCCATTTTCTTATCTGTAAAATGGGCTTTAAACAAGATAATCTCTAAGCCTCCAAAGACCCTTAGAGCTCAAATGAGATAATTAGCTATGACCTATACAATTAGCTGGCTACTGCAATGTAAGTAAGTCAATTAGAAATCAACTGGAATCTTCCTTTCTCCATCTTTAAAATAAAGGTCTTAGTCTGGCCAGGTTCAGAGGCTTCTTCCAACTCTGATAATCTATGACTGTATGATTAGGTCATGGAGAAAAGAACACATTCTCATTCTCTATCTCTCCCGTTCCTAGACTTCTCAAAAAAACCTCCTTTGCTTTGTACTTAACGTCTACAAGTCACCATTTGGACTTTGGAGCCTAAAGACCCAAGTTCAAGTCCTACACACTAGCTGTGTGATGGAGCCAATCGCTTCCCTCTCTGAACTTCAGATTTCCCATTTGGAAAGGGGTGGGGGTAAATGACATTATGTATATTCCATCATCATTACATAAAGAGCTACTATTGATCTGTTGTTAAATGCTTGTTGAATGAATGAATGAACCTGAAAAATGGGTTTAATAATCCCTGCATTAGCTACCTTACATGGTCATCTTGAGGAAAATGTTGTATAAACTTTTGGTCCAGAATCTCAGAGCTGGAAGGAACCTTGACTCAAGCCAACAAGCATATATTAAATACCGACGATGTGCCAGAATTATGGGAACACAAATAGAAAGAATGAAACAATCCCTACAGCATCTAGTCCAGTCCTTACCTGGGTAGGAATTCCCTCTTTAACATCCTTGGATCTACTCATCTCCACCTATTGAGGACCTCTAAGGAGGAGCTTCTGAGGAGGAGAGCAGCAAGTCCCCCCAGTCTCCTGTGGCCATCGCTTACTGCCTAGGATCGGGGAAACTTTGAGTTCCCAAATCTCCTGAACCAGGCAAGAAAATGGCCCTTTCTTAATAAGGCCACCCCCTCCCCAGCTTCTTTCCTTCAGCTCACACAGGATAAACGTGGACTTTTCAGAGAAGACTTCGTTAGTAACCAAGGGGAAAAAGCAAAAAAGGAAATGAGTTACAGAGGAAAGAGTCTATGAGTTAGAGTATAAATCTTTCCTAAATATATGCTTCGATTGGCCAATGGCACTATTACTGCTTCTAGTTAGCCATTGGCCCCTGGTGAATCCTGGCCACCCATGCTACAGATTCTTGTCCTTTTGGGACAATTAATTGGGAGAATGGCTTCTCCGGCTTTTGGAAAGGACTGAAGTGTACCATTTGTAGGTCTAGCCTTCTGAGGCAGCCTGGTAGGGTGGGAAGAGCCTTGGTCTAAATTCAGAAAAGGAGTGGAATGTAGAGAAACAGGCCCTGGCCTTGGAATCAGGAGTCTCCCCTTGGTCCCAGACTGACCAGCTGTGTAACCTCAGGCAAGTCCCTTCTGTCTGGATCTCTGTAACCTGAGGGAGCTGGCTGCTCTCTAAAATCGATTCCAGCTTTAAAAGATTCTATTCGGGCTCTTATGCTGCTTCCGGCAGACTCTCTAGTAGAATGGATAGAGTGTTGCATCTAGACTTAAGAAGACCTGAGTTCAAATCTTATCTTAAACACTTATTAATTCTCTATGTAAGCCTGACAGACTCCATTTTCTCTGAGCCTCAGTTTTTATCTGAAGCCAATAATAGCATTTATTCCACAGGGTTATTGGGTTTCTGTTTCTTAAGACCTTACTTACGTCCTAGAATCCATACCATGGATTGGTTTTAAGGCAGAAGAGTGATAAGGTCTAGACAATGTTAAGTGACTTGCCCAGGGTCATTCAAGCAAGGTGTCTGAAGGCAGATTTTTAAATCTGATCCCCCAATTCTGAGAGACTTATGAGAAAGAATGCTATCCGAGTTCAAAGAAAGAACTGTGGGAGCAGAAACACAGAGGAAAAACAGTTGCTTGACTACATGGGTTGATGGGAATATGATTGGGGATGTAGACTCTAAGCAATCAACCTAGTACAAATATCAGTATTATGGAAATAGGTCTTGACAATGACATATGTAAAACCCAGTGGAATTCTGTGTTACCTACGGGGAGGGAAGAGGGGAGGGAAAGAACACGAATCATGTAACCATGGAAAAATAATTAATTAATCCAACCATCAAACCAAAATTAATTAATTAATTAATTGAGCTGGAGGGTGAGCAGACAAACAAATAAATAAATAAAATAAGCCTAGTCCTCTATTTCCATTTACTGGCTATCCACTGAGCCACCCAGCTACTCCCTCCCAGGGTTATTAAAATCAAAGCCAATAATATATATATATATATAAAATGCTTTGAAAACCTTAACAATAAAGATATATGTGTGTGTGTATGTGTGTGTGTGTGTGTATGTATTGCTATTGACTATGTGATCCTAAGTAAGACATTTAAATGCTCTGAGCTTCAGTTTTCCCATCTGTAAATGGGAAAATCTAAATCTATAAATGTAAGTCATGGATCACCATCTATCTCACAGACCTGTTGTAAGAAAAGTATTTTGCATTATACTAGCTGATTTCTGACAACATAAGTAGATGTTAAAAATGGCCTACTTAAAGCTTTTCAAAAATCATGAAAGGGGGGGGCAGGTGTGCAGCTGGGTGGCTCAGTGGATTGAGTGTCAGGCCTAGAGACAGGAGGTCCTGGGTTCAAATTTGACCTCAGACACTTCTAGCTATGTGACCCTGGGCAAGTCACTTAACCCCCATTGCCCAGCCCTTACCACTCTTCTGCCTTGGAACCAATATACAGTATTGACTCCAAGACAGAAGGTAAGGGCTTAAAAACATTTCATGAGAAATTTATAGACAAGTTTTAAATTCTTATCCCTAGATTGACTCAGGAATCAGAGGATCTAGTTTAGTAAGATCTGAGTTCAAATCCTGACTTAAATACTTACTAGTTGTATGACCCTGGGCAAGTTATTTAACCAGCTACCTCAGGTTCCTTATCTATAAAATGGGAACGATAATAGCACCTACCACTCATCTTTCAGGATTGCTATGAGGTTCTGATATCTGTGATAATGGAAGATTCTTTGCATAACTTAAAGCACTATATAAATGCTAACTATTATTATTAATAAAATGAGGGGGTTGGACTAGATGCCCTTTGAGATTTCCCCAGTTTCTAGATCTATGATCCTATTTGATTCTGATGGACAGTTTTGTTTTGTTTTGTTGGGGTTTTTCTGAAACCTTCACTTCCACCAGAATCAATACTATGTATTGGTTCCTTTAAAAAAACAACAACAAAAAACCCCTTTACCTTCCATCTTGGAATCAATACTGTGTATTGGTTCCAAGGCAGAAGAGCCTAAGGGCTAGGCAATGGGGGTTAAGTGACTTGCCCAGGGTCACAGAGCTAGGAAGTGCCTGAGGCCAGATTTGAACCTGTTTTGTTTTGAGGAAGGAGAGCTGCTCATAGCCCTCTCTAAGTGAATTTTGTTGTTGCTGTTCCCTCATTTCCAACTCTTCTTGACCCTATTTGGAGGTTTCTTGGTAAAGATATTGGAGTGGTTTGCCACATCCTTCTCTAGCTCGTTTTACAGACGAGGGAACTGAGGGAAACAGGGTTAAGTGACTTACCAGAGTCACACAGCTCATGTCAGAGGCCAAATCTGAATTTGGGTCTTCCTGACTCCAAGCTTGGTACTCCCTCCACCATGCCACCTAGCTGCCCTTCTCTGATTCCCACAGTCTGTCCTTAGATTCACAAGAGCAGTGTAGTAGGCAGTACATTGAACCTCTGATTCAGAAAAACTGGCTTCAAATCTCAGCTCCCCCACTTAACAGTTCTGTGGCCTCCCCAAAGCCATGTTTCTCTGTGCCTCAGTTTCTTCATCTGTAACATGCAATTAAGAATACTTGTGCTACCTACTTGAGTATGAGACCATTGATGTTTTATAAAGCAATCTGTTAATATTCCAGGGAGTCTGTGATCTCATTCAGGTGGCTCTGTCCTCCCCTCAAGGCTTCATTCCTCACCAGCTTATCTATGCTTTCTCTTGTTCAAGTTCTCCCATAAATTCTCCATCACAGGGGGACCACTCAAAACTTTGGGGTCCTTTCCCTAGGGTCTTTTATTTATCTATGTTTATTTTATTTTTATCTATTTTTATCTATCTATCCATTCATTCATTTATTTTTAAACCCTCGCCTTCTGTCTTAGAATCAATACTAGGTATTGGTTCCAAGGCAGAAGAGCAGTAAGGGCTAGGCAATGGGGGTTAAGTGACTTGTCCAGGGTCACAGCTAGGAAATGTCTGAGGCCAGATTTGAACCCAGGAACTCCCATCTCTGGGCCTGGCTCTCAATCCACTGAGCCACCCAGTTGCCTCCACTAGAGTCTTTTAACACAAGAAGATACCAGTGCAGTGTGTGGCTTATCTTTTGGTTATTTCTCGATCTCATTCCATGACCAGCCTGTGCCCTTTTCCAGTCCTACATATTTTAAATGATATCTCTTATGCTGCTTCTTATGTACAATTAATTTTGGTCACATCATGGTCCTTTCATGTCTAACCCATGTGTCTCCATATGTCTTGGATAGCTGTTGTAGCTCAACAATAAATTTGACTCGGAACTGGATAGGAGGAAGAAAAGTGTGATGAATTGCATTTGGGAAATGATGTGATGCTTTGCACCACCCTACGCTTCTCCCTGAAACAGACAAACAAAAAATCCATCTTTTAAACACTCAAATTCTTCCACTGATGCTAAGATGGCTGTGAATCAGGGAATGCGGCAATCTCTGAAGAATCAACTTTTCCAGTCCCCTGAAGGGAAATGAAGAGACGTGCTGTATGGTGAGGGCAAAATGCTACATTCACCTAGAAACACGCATCATCTACTTAGAAGAGAAAAATCTCTTTTAGCCACCACCACCAAAACCCTCAGGCAAATCCCTTCTGTCTGGGCCTCTGTAACAGGAGTTGGATGTTCTCTAAGGTTCTTCCCAGCTTTAAAATGTGTATGCTTTTGTAGTTGGGGAAAAAAATGAAATATTATATTTTTTAAAAATAAAAAAGAAGTTTGGACAAAAACAAGAATTCTTTGTTGACTGCCGCCTGGCTTTATGCTTTGCCTCTAATTTCTGGCTCTGACACTTGCTTCAGGCTCTCTGAGACTACGTTTAGAATCAGGAAAACCTGGATTCAAATCCTGTCTTAGACACTTACTGGCTCTGTATATAATCCCGGCAAGATTATACCACCAGGAGAAAGAAGAGGTGGGAGGCAGGGAGAGTCCTTTCTATTAATATTTATCCAAGGAAGTGAAAACCCAGTAGGGCCTCGACTTCCTTGTCTGTGAAATAGAGTCATCAGATTTTTAAGAAAGAGGCTAGGGGCAGTTAGGTAGCACAGTGGATAAAACGTCAGGCCTGAAGTTGGGAGAACCTGGGTTCAAACCTGGCCTCAGGTATTTTCTAGTTATGTGATTCTGGGCAAGTTACTCAACCCTATTTGCCTAGACCTTGGCCTTCTATCTTAGAGTTGTTACTGAGACAGAAGGTAAGGGTTTTGATTAAAAAAAAAAAAAAAGGAAAAAAGAAAGAGGCTAGTTGAGTTGATATGTCCTGAGGATTTGACTGTAGCTACTCATTTCTCCTCCTCAATATTATAAGCCCCTTGACCTGTCCCCCCAAAGAACTAAGGATCATCCTTTAATCTGTCACTGATTTTTTTTAAGCAGTCAATAATTCTTATGAAAGTAACTAATCTCCCAATGAAAATCCAGGTTCCCCAATCAAAGGCTTGGAGATTAAGATCTAGAAGGGATGTTAGAGACCATCTAGCTTGATTCCTTCATTTTTTAAATAAGTAAACTGAGGCCCAGGATTCCAAAGTATATGTAAGCTACTCAGCGAGAAGGTGAGATGCCAAATGCTACCTGTGCATTAAAAACCTGTAGCTTTCTTGGCCAAAATGTCTTGAGGTCCTCATAGCTCATCTGTGCATCTATCTCCTAGGCTGCGTCCCTCTGTTTTCACTCTTGGAAGTGGAAGGAGAAGGAGCCTTTCTTTGCCTACCCAAGATAAACTCCATTGCCTTCCAAATGTCACTCTCTCCCAAGGACTGCCTCTGTCATTTTGGGCTTCTTCCAGGACTCCACCATGAAGGTTTAGTATTTATTTCCCTTCCCCCAGTCACAGGTGAAGGGACTGCATCAACAGCAAGAACAAGGCTTCCCTCTCTCCCCTTTCTTATCCATCTGTCCCCAGGTTGGTGTAGTGGACAAAGCATCTGCCTGTGAATCAAGAAGAGGTGGGGAGTCATGAGGTCACAGGGTCATGGTTCTAGAGCTGGAAGGGACCCTCGGAGGTCATCTACTCAAACTCCCTCCTTTTCATAGATGAGGAAGCCAAGCTAAAGAAAGTTTCCTAAGACTTGCCCAAGGTCAAAGGAGTCCTTGGATCCCAAACCAATGTTCCTCTCACTATAACCAGGGGACCCCTGGTTTAAGTCCAGATTCTGCACCTTTCTCTATGCATCTGGGCAAGTTGATTTATTTCTCTAAAACTCAGCATAGTCATCTATTAAATAGGTATAATCACATTTGCACAGTTATGGAGGAATACTTTGTAAACTTTAAAGTGCTGTGGAATTAGAAGTCATTCACTGGGGGGGAGGGAAGGGGGAGGTCCAGGCATTTCCTTTAACTCAGCATGCCCAAGACTGAGTCCTGACTTCCTTCTCCTTTTTCATGGCAGCCAAATTCTTCCAGTCACAGATCTAGAACTTTGGGATTTTATTTAACTTTTCCCTCACTATCCTCCACCCAGGCGGCAGTCAACAAAGAATTCAAAAAGTATTTATGATGCACTTTCTATGTCCTTGACATCATGCTACTTGCTGGAAATACAAACAAAGTAAAAAAATGGTCCTGCCCTCAAGGAACTTACTGCCTACTGGGGGAGACAACATGCAGATGACTACCGGAGTACAAACGAGATATGTGCAGGGCAAATTGGAGGTAATCGGTGACTATGTCCCCTTGGTTCTTCCTCTCTAATACCTTTTTCAGCCATCATCTCTTCCTCTCTATTCAAATTTCTACCACCCTTCCTTTCCATTTCTGGACTGGTACCTGATGGTCTCCTAACCAATCTCCACTTTCTGCACTCATTCTATCCCCCAAATCGCTGCAAGATTAATCCTCCAAGAGGATTATTTTCATCAGCTCCCTGCATGAGAACTTTCCTTGACTCCCTGACTGCTATATAAAGACTAAATTCCTTCATCTGACCCCTATGACCCTTCTGGCCCCAGTGTACATTTCCAGCTTTATCCCCTGCTATTGCCCCTATCTACATGCTCCACCAAACTAGACTGACCTCATTCTCTGAACTAGTGCTAGATCTGGAGTCAGGAGACTTGGGTTCAAAGCCTGGCTACATACCAGCTGTGTGACCTTGGATAAATCATTTGACTTTTCTGATCCTTATTTTGCTTATCTTTTAAATGAGGAGAATGAATAACATTTGCACTACTTTCCTCAGAGGGTAATTGCAAGGAAAGACCTTAAAGCCCTATAGAAATTAAAATGATTATCACTGTTATTATTACCATTAGAATTCCCTGAAGCCTCACCTTTGCCAGTGCTGTTCTACTTGCATCATTCCCTGCTCCTATATTTGCTTATTGTAATTCCATGAATTTTTTCAGAGTCTAGTCATTTTTTAAGCATTGGTCATTTTTTTCTTTGTAGTTTTGGTGCTGGGATTTGTCCCTGGAACGTGTGTGTGTGTGTGTGTGTGTGTGTGTGTGTGTGTGTGTATCTCCAGGATTTTTCTTCAAAAGACTTATCCCAATATTTATAAAAATGAGTTTTTTGGTCTCCATATTTCAGAAACTGTAGTGGCCTTGTCTATCAAATGCAGATATTTGAAATAACTTGGAAAAAAGTTATTTTTCATTATGAACATGGAGTTTGGTTATTTTCATGGTGAATACCTTCAAAGTCCCCTTTTTCAATTAAAAATTTTTTAATCTAAAAAAAAGCAAAACCTGGTACCTTCTGTTTCAGCTTCATGAAAATTTCAGCTTCAAACCCCCACTCCCAGGATCCCAAAGTCATTATGCCTTTTCCTTCTCTGTCTATCTAATGGCATTTATCACACACTGCCTTGCATGTCAGTTCTCTGCATACTTGTCTTAACTTCTCTACTCAATGATAAGCCCCTTGAAGCAAGGGATCCCCTCTTGTTGGTATAGTAGAAAGACTGGTACTGGAATTTGGAAACAAATGAACTTGGTTCGAATTCTACTTCTTCTGTGACCCACTTGCTGACCTTAAGGAAGTCATTTAACTTTGAGCTTCAGCTTTTTCTTCTGTAAAGAGGTAAGGTGATTACATTTGAGAATATCAGATCAGAGTTCTAAATCTATGATCTTACCCCTTAGTGGGGCTTCCACATAGGTGCCCATCAATTATCACATCCTTATAGAATAGTAGAACCTGAAACAACCTTAGCATTTAAAATGTTAGTGTTGGAAGAGATTCTTAAAGACCAGCTAACTCCACCCTCTCATTTTGCAAATGGGAAACAGGTCAAAAAAGAAGTGATTTGCCCAAATTCTTGGATGAATGGACCGATGGAATGATGGATGGATGGATGGATGGATGGATGATTGGGTTCTGGAAGAGCAGACCCCCATCACGGCCTTAGTAGTTGCTTAGTTGGGTTGGGGATGCTGGAGGGAGGTGGTCAACAAGAGGGAAATCAGTTTCTATTTGGAAAGAGAGAGGAAAGAGGAGGCAGGAGATAGGGGGTGGGGTTTCTAGGTCCCTCTTGGCCTCCTTGCCCTGGTGTCCTGGGGAGGGGGCCTCTGTAGAGCAGTGCAGCTGAGGAACGGGGAAGGGGGGAGATCCCCAGGCCAGCCCCCGCAGGTGCTGTTGTGTACCCAGAGGGCTGGAAAGGGTGTTGCCCAGCTGGGGTCCTTTATGTTCCAAATCACAGCAATTCTCCATGGGCTGGGGAGGGAGGTGGGGGGGGGAAGTAGAGAAGACCAGCTTCCCCTCTCAACTGCCCTCCTCCCTCCCCCACCTCCCCCTGCCTTTCAGACTGTCAGGAGACACATTCTCTCTCCTGAAAATCAGACCACACAGAAATCAGGGGAGGCTGATGTTTTATATCGGAGACACGTGGGTCTCTCCCCTGCAATATTGTATGGCTTCTTTGTTTCTCTGGAAATTAAATAAGCATCTTAAGGAGAATGGAGAGGGAGGGAGTCCCCAGACCTGGGCTCTGGCGTTCAGGCCCCCTCCCCCCAGCTTTCTGTCAGAGAAGCCTGGGGGAGGGGAGGGAGGAGGCTCTTTGGGGGCCCTGCTTGGGGTACCTCTGGACCTTTGGAACCCTTCAAACCCACCGCCCGCCTGGCAGGAAACCCAGCCAGACGGAGGAGGCTGTGAGAGTCACCATGGAGCAGGCTGCGCCACGAGCTAAGAGAGTTCCCATTTTCTCCCACACTCAGTAAATACTAAATACTGCATTAAAGCAATAAATAGTCATTTTAAGGAAAACCAAGACTCAATTTAGCTGCCTGAGTCATAAATGGCAGTTAGCTGCTGTGTAATGTCACAGGCCCCGGCCCGCCAAGCGGTTCCCAGCACCATCACTGAGGTAAAGTCAAAACAAACCAGGGCATCGATTTCTCCCCTCCCACCAAAGCTTGTCACAGCTCAGTCCCGGGGGTCCCCCTCCCATCTCCCACCCTCCCCAGCTCCCCTGGGGCAGAGGACAGGAAGAAAGAAGGGGGAAGGAGGAAAGGGGCTGAGAGGATGTGGGAAGGGGGAAGAGGGAAGAGGAGAGAGAGGGCACCCCAGGATCGCAGGACCTCAGCACCTTCAAGACAGAACTCCAAAACTTGAAAGGACCTTAGAACAGAGGTTCTGTCGGAACAGAGCCGTCAGACCTGGGCAGGAACTTAGAACAGAGCATGTTCCACCATATACCACAATGCTAGAGCCAGGAGGGACCTGAGAGGTCATTTAGCTCAACCCTCTCATTTTACAGGCGATGAAACTGAAACCGAGCAGTAGGTCAAGGAAGGATGAAAAGGAAGAATCGAGGGGATGGAACACGTCAGAGAAGAGAAAAAGAAAAGGAAAAACTCACATTTCTCTGGCCTCGGCTAAGTATGTTATGAAATCAGAACCTCCCAGAAGCCCTGCTAAGTAAGGAGTTCCCGTGTTATTTGTTTCTGGTTTACTGGAAACCCCTGAGAAACAACATCCAATTTGGCCTGCATTAATAAGCACCTATCATGTGCACGGCACTGGGAAAAGGGTCCCTGTCCTCAGGAAGGTTCCATTCTATTAGAAGAAGTGACTGGCCTGAAGGCAGCCAGACAGTCTGGAACTAAATTATGGAGCTGAGGTTTGATCCTGGGTCGAATTCTAGATCTGGGCTTGTTTCTGTTACATCAAGCTAAGAAGAATCCTCATAACTAGAGATTTTCCATATTAGGAGTATCTACACAAATGAAATCACACATCTAGACTACCCCACCGCCAGATGGAGGGACCACACTGTCCCCACCATTACGCCATATTTATCCTCTCAATGTTGTGCTTTTGTACAGCTATACCTTGTCTCACTTGATAAACTCTTTGAGGGCAGGCACGGTTTCATTTTTGTCTTTGTAGCCTCCAGAATAATGCCCAGCACTAAGTACACACTTGATTTGCTGTGGTTAATAAGTAATAGGATGGTGCTACACATTGAGGGGGAAGGTTGGGGTCTGGGTTCAACAAGTATGAGGTTTAGCCTCACTGCTCCAGAGGCCCCCAAAGTCTAAGACTGGGGCACAAATTTCCTTCCCTCCAGGCTCCCTCCCAGATCTAGTGATTAATTGGTGACTGACAGGATTCCTTCCATCTCTAAATCTAGCACCCTGTGACAGGAGAGGGAAGTCAGCTGGCACGGTGGGTAGAGTGCCATACTCAGAGTCAGGAAAACTCCTCTTCCTAGGTTTAAATCTAGCTTCAGACACTTAGTAACTGTGTGACCTTGGGCAAGTCACTTAACCCTGTTTGCCTCAGTTTCCTCATCTGCAAAATGAGCCAGAGAAGGAAATGGCAAAGCACGCCATTATCTCTGCCAAGAAAACCCCAAATGGGGTTACAAAGAGTCTGATATGCCTGAAAAACGACTAAAGAACAATAAATGAGAGGAGAAGGGTGAGGATGCAAAGGCTGAGGAAGAAAGGCAAGGAAAGCAGGTAGAAAGGAGTTGCTTCCCTGATTATTAAAGAACTCAGCTCTGGAGGACTCAGGAGGGAGCCCAGAGGGAAGGAAACTGGTTTTGGACTTTGGGGGTGGGCTCTGGATCCACAAGGCTAAACCTCACACTTCCTTATCCTAGATCCCAACCCTACCCCTCAAGTCCTGCCCTCCTCCCACCCTCAGGGAATATAGCCCCCATGCTAAGGGTTGGGGAGAGGGGGTGAATCAGGGGAGATGGCAGCGCCCTAGGGTGCTGCTCTTCCCCAGAGGTCCTAAATGCCGGTTCCCTGCTCCTTGTTCCGGAGTGGAGAGTCAGGTTTGTATCGAGCTTGCTGGCCCCGGGCTGCCTCCTTTTTCGGGATCTGCAGACAGATTCCTTTTGGCTCCTAGTTACATACAATCTAGTTTTACACACACACACACACACACACACACACACACACACACACACACACACACACACACATATCCAGGGCAGAGTTCAGAAGCAGGACCCGTTAATAACAATACACATGACACGTTTATGACATGCTTTTCCTTGCCATGATCCTGGGAGGTACAGAGCAGGATTTCTCCATTTACACACGGGGAAACTGAGGTGTAGGGGAGATTTGGTTTCTGCTCTTCGTGTGTGTGCCTGTCAGCCCGGACAGGCCAGGATGGGCCAGGACGGGCCAGGTCTGGCTGGTGTCTGTGTCCCAGGAGTCCACTCTCCGTGGGGTTCCTGGGCCGGGGGAGGCCTGTTCAGGTTCCTCCATCAGGGGCCAGTGACAGCCCTGCCCGGTGGGGGGCTGTCTGAGTGTGGCTGAGATTAACATGCAGCTATGTCGCCTGAGGAGCGGGGAGGGGGAGAAGGGGGCTTCAAAGGCCCCTAAGGACATGTTACTTTGTGCTACAAAGTTATGCTGGCAAAACAAATATGCCTTTCTCTTTGAAGAGCAGGAGGAATTCGTGGTCATCGCCATGGAAACCCCTGCAGACCCTTCAGCGGTGGACAGCGGCTGGCTTAGGGAAGGAGAGGTGGGCCTGGCCAAAGCCGAAGATGGGGGACACGGGGGCTTGGCCTCAAGGCCGAGGCACCTTCCTGTTCCCCCCCCCCCCCGCCCCCAATATCTCCGACGGGTAAAGGAAAATTGTAACAGCTGCCATTTGTGGGGTGTTTCAAGACTTACAAAGCATTTTATTTAGGTATTTCATTCTGGTCCTCACAACCACCCTGGGAGGTATGGAGTGTTATTATTCCTCTTTTACATATGAGGAAACTGAGGCTGAAAGAAATTAAATGACTTGACCATGGTCACACTGATAGTAAGTGGCTGAGGCAGTATTCCCTTTGAAACGGAGAGCTTTTTGACTCTGGGTTCAAAGCTCTAATGCTATCTAGATGCTTTAAGGACCAGGGAAGCCAGACAGAGGCCTTGATTATATTTATTTGGCATATATTTATATTGCACTTTTTGTCTTCTCCAGGAACATAAGCCCCCTTGAGAGTAGAGAGTGTTTCATTCTTTGTAGCTGTATGTTGTTGATTAATCATTTCTGAAACTCTGTGGCCCCTTTTGGGGGTTTTCAGGCAGAGGTACTGAGTGGTTTGCCATTTCCTTCTCCGGCTCATTTTACAGATGAGGAAACTGAGGCAGACAGGGGGAAGTGGCTTGTTCAGAATGACAGAGATAATTTGCCATTTCCTTCTCTGGCTCATTTTCCAGAGGAGGAAACTGAGGCAAACAAGGTGAAGTGACTTGCCCAAGGCTTCACAGCTAGTAAGTGTCTAAGGCTGGATTTGAACCCAGGTTCTCTTGTCCTCAGGCTTGGCTCTCTATCCACTGAGCCACCTAGTTTCCCCTATGTGACAAGGGAAGACCTGAGGACTTGGAGTATTTTATTTATGAATTTTTCCTTGCCAGTGCTTCAGGTCTACTTTATCCTCCTCTGGGGCACCTAAGCACAGGATGGGGCTGGGAGCAAGAAACATTCACTAAATAAAGTCTGCTGCATGCAGAAGTCCGAGCAGGGGAAAAGAGATGTGGGGATCTTTGGAGGGACCAGAGCAGGGAGCAGCAGCTCTCTGTGAAGTCCCTAAGGGAAGTCACCTGGAATTTACCTGGAAGAGCAAACAGGACTAACAAGAATATTAACTCATTCATTCAAACTGACCTACTTGCAGTTCCAGGAACCCAGCCTCCCATCTCTGGACCTCAGGCTTCCAGGATAAGCTTCCAGCTTTCCATACAGGTAACCCATTCTCTCCTCACTCTTGCCTTTCAGTGGAGAGAGCACTGGGCCTGGAGTCAAGAAAATGGGAGTTCAGATCCAGCCTTACACTCTTATTAGCTGCTTGACCCTGGGCAAGGCATTTAACCTCAGTTTCCCCGATTGTAAAATGGGGATAACAACTGTACCTACCTCAAAGGGTTATTGTGAAGATTAAATAAGGTTATAAGGGGGGCAACTGGGTGGCTCAGTGGATTGAGAGTCAGGCCTAGAGACGGGAGGTCCTAGGTTCAAATCCGGCCTCAGACACTTCCCAGCTGTGTGACCCTGGGCAAGTCACTTGACCCCCATTGCCTACCCTTACCACTCTTC
>NC_058131.1:315539482-315559482 GCF_016433145.1 Gracilinanus agilis
TCTCCTCCCCCCCCCCCCTCTCTCTCTCTCTCTCTCTCTCTCTCTCTCTCTCTCTCTCTCTCTCGGTTTAACAGACAGGAGCGGAAAGATCTGGGTCGGAGGAGGTGATCTGGAAGCACACATACTGGTGGTCAGTTTCCTACCCCCTACCACCCGCAAGGTGCTTCAGTCAACAAATCAAGCAGCATTTATTAAGTGCTTCCTATGTGCCAGGCACTGTGCTAAGCTCAGGATATGGCACTCCTTGCAGAGCCCTGTGTCAGCTGTGGCAGGGTCAGAGATCTGCATGGCAGAAGGAGTTTTCTCACATGGAATTCCTTGTGCTGATAAAATCTGAAACACCCATCCTCAAAGAGAAGGCGCCCTTCAGACCAGGATTGGAGAGGGCTGGGCGCTTAGTAATGAGAGGGCTTAAAGCCCCTCTTATGGGCCACATAGTCACAGGGTGCTCAAGCATAACTACTGGGAGAGTACTCAGTCCTGTTGGTCACTGGCATGGTACTCAACATGCCATTTCCCACCTCTGTGCATTCTGGGAAGCCTTGCCCTAACTCTGGAATGCATTCCCTCAGTCACTGCTATCTTTCAGAATGCTCTTCTTCCTTCATGCTTCTGTTCAGGTACTATCCCCTTTAAGAATAGCTAGCATTTGGGGCAGTTAGATGGCTCAGTGGATAGATGGGCTTGGAGATGGGAGATCCTGGGTTCAAATCTAGCCTCAGTTATTCCCTAGCTGTGTGACCTTAGTAAGTCACTTAATCCCAATTGCTTTTATAGCTATTCTGCTGTGGAACCAAAACTTAGTATTAATTCTAAGACAGAAGGTAAGGGTTGTTTAAAAAAAAAAAGGATAGCATGTATATGGCATTTAAGGTGCTATTTGATTCCCATTTTATAGATGAAGAAACTGAGGCAGATCAAGACTTGTCCTGGGAAGGGGGTCACACAGCTAGGATATTTCTGAGGCGGTATTTGAACTCATATCTTCCAGATTCCAAGACCTGCATGCTATGCACTATGCTACCTAGAACTCTGAAGGATGTGGAAGAATGAAGAAGAGAACAGCAGCCTCTGATTCCCCCGAGAAGTTAGCACTTTTCTAGTCTTGAACATTCATAGAGCATTTTGATCTCTCCTTTGCCCATCCTTATTCCCTAACTAATATTGTACTTAACTGCACACAGGATGTATTCCTTTACATGTAATTTAGAAATTAATTAATAGTAATAGAAATAAAATGTGTACTATATATAATATAATCTCCTTAAGGTCAAGGACTTGAATTTTTTTTTTTTGTCTATGTAGCCTTATAGCCCAGCACAGTGACTGGCACAGAAATCACAAAATGCTGGTACAGTTTGGTCATTAATAAATCTTTACTGAAGTGAATTCAGTAAGATAGTGAGAGATGCTAATGTGTGGTACAGCAAGAGGAGTATTGAATTCAGAGTCCCAAGATCTGGAATTTTAAAGAACTAGAGAAAGGTTTCTCTTCCTTGTTATTGCTCTGATCTCTGAGACATTACATGGTTCTTGTCTGGTCCTACCTCTTGCTACCTGTGTGACCTTGAACAAGTCACTCAACCCTCAGTTTTCAGTTTTCTAATCTGTAAAATTAAGGAGTTGGATGTAATGACTTTTAAGGCCCCTGCTAATTCCCATTTACAATCCTAAGAACGAGCCTTTAACTATATAAACCTTAGATCTCTGAGCCTCAGTTTACTAAAATGTGGAAAAGGGCCAATAGCAATGAGACTACCTACCTGGCAGGGTTTTCTGAGGCATCCATTTTAAAACTTTAAAATGCATTATAAATAAATAAGACTGTTAACATATTATAAGTAATACGTGCCACAGAATGGTCATACAGACACCACGATATCTACACTGAGACGGTGCAGAGTCAGGGTCTCCTTCCCTACTTTAGTACTCACTCTCTGCATATAGAATCTGGGGCCAATCTCTGAGTTATGGTTTCGTCATCTGCAAAATGGGAATAATCCTTATATATCCTCTTTAGTGAGGAAAGCTCTGTGTGCATAAGTTTTGATGAAGAAATTAAAGTATTAGAAAATATATATTATCATAATCATTATTATTATTACTCTTATCCCTGCTACACTGGCCCCAGGGAGGTTACACAATCCCAGGAGTGTCTTGACTGGCAAAGTCAGCACATTTTTGGCTAAGATCCCAGAGAAATGTGGCGCTAACTTCCTCGCCGAGTTCAAGGGAAAATGGGTTTAAATTGGAAAAGGTAGAGATGTTCTTTGACCGGCTCTGGTGACTGTGGGAGCTAGAGACACCATGGCTGTTAGGTGACCTCCCTGGAATGAGGCCAAGCCCACAGGGCAATGCGGCCAGACCAGGCTGGCTTTTCAGTGGTCAGTCCAATCTGCCCAGCTGGGGAGCTGGGCCTCCCTGACCTGCCCTCTCTGATAGAAGGCATGAAATTCTCATTTCATCTTTGCTGAAAAGAGCAAGAAGAAAGGCAGGTCCCCAATTCCCCCAGGCAGAGCAATAGAAGGCTGGGGAGTCGGGCAGCTCCCCTCCCTCCCCCTCTTCCTTTCCCTGCCCTGCTCTAGAAAGGGGATGGGTGGGAAGAGTTCTCCCTTTAGGGAGAATGAGAAAGTCAGAAAGGATTTTTTTTTTTTTTTTAGGATAGAGAGATTCAGAGGTGCAAGAACGGGCTTGGACATCCTCCCAAATTGCCCGAGACCCTTGGGGGTTCATACTTTCATGGGATTTAAAGATGGAAGAGTTTAATCTCATTTTAAGTGATTCTTTAAGATTAGAAGTGCCCTAGCTAAGATTTGAACACAGGGCCTCTAATGCTAGTACCAATCAATGCCTTTTCCACTTTTCTACAGAACTGGTGGCTTCACATAGGGGATGCCTAACCCTCTTCTTCATCTTTCTTCTTGGCAAGTCTTACCACCAAGAGCCTCCCCTTCATCTATATTACTTCTAGATCTCTCTCTCTCTTTCTCTGCTGCCTCTCCCTGGAGAAGGTCCTGCCTAAGGGAACTGGGGTCCTTCCCATAAGGCCTACCTTGATTCCTATTCCAGTCCTCTTAGAGAGCCCCTTTGAGGAAAAGATCATAATTATAATAGCTAGCATTTATAGAGCCTTTAAGATTTGCAAAGCACTTTACAAACATCTTGTTTGCCTGGCAGGGAAATGCTATTATTATCTCCTTTTTACAGATGAAGAAACTTATACAGATAGAGATTAAGGACATGCCCAGAGTCACACAGCAAGGAAGGGTTCAAGGCAGGACTTGAATTTAGGTCTCCCTGATTTCAAGTTCACCTGCGCCATTTAGTTGCCTAGAGGAAAGCACCTTGTCCCAACTGGAGTGCCAAATACAGTGCCATAGACATTCATCCTACTCCCTTGGAGGAAAGAGGGAACCTGGCCCATCATTAGATCTGCATAATCTGGGAGCTAATCTACCATGTCGTTTTGTTTTTTTTAACCCTTACCTTCCACCTTAAAATCAATACTATGTATTTGTTCCAAGGCAGAAGAACAATAAAGGCTAGGCAATGGGGGTTAAGTGGCACACAGCCAGGAAGTGTCTGAGGTCAGATTTGAATCCAGGACCTCCCATCACTGGGCCTGGCTCTCCTCTGAGCCACCCAGCTGCCCCTTACTCTACCATTTCTGAGCTTAGCCATGGACAATGGGCCACTGACCTTGATGAGTTCAGAGTGTCATGGAAAGAGGAATAGATTTGGAGTTTGAGGGTGTGAGTTCAAATTTTATCTCTGCTCCTTTATCAGTCCACAAGAGTTTATTAAGTTAGTTCTTACTATTTCTGAATCCTTAAATCACTTCCCTTTTCTGAGATGAGTCTCTTTATCTTTAAAAATGATAGTTTTGGGCTTCCATATCTAAATCCTAGGATCCAAGGTGAGGGTGGTATGTGCATGGGCAGTGATTGAAAGTAATAAAAATGGTAAACCACATTACTATTGTGTTTTACATCTATTATCTAATTTGATCTTCATGATTAAAACCTATGAGTTAGCTATTAGTGTTATCAGTCCCCTTTTACTGAGGAGGAAAATGGAGGCACAGAAAGAAGTTTGTCCAAAAACACACAGGTAAATGCCAAGAATGGGGAATCAAACCCAGTCTAGAGCTAATATGGCAGAGTAGAAAGAACATGGGGCTTGAAGTCAGTCCTGCCTCTGACATTTACTGAGTATGTCACGTTGGACAGGTCACAGCTCATCAGTCCTCAGTTTTTCTCATCTGTGAAATGGTAATAATAAAAATATTTTCCCTACCTACTGTAGCATGATAGTTGTGTGTGTGGGGGGAAGCACTTTGCAAGCCTTAATATTCTATTAAAATTTCTAGTTTATTACTCACCTTTCATAGCCTGAGTTTCCTCACCTCTACAATAAGGATAATAATTCTTGAACTGCCTGTCTCAGAGAGTGATCCTAAAAGAGAAAATGCTTTATAGAAAAACCCTATATGAATATGACTTTTAAATTATTATGCTCTTCATCACTTAATTCAGTCCAGATAAACCACTTCTGAAGCTTAGAGTCTGAAGCTCCCCTTGTACAATCAAGTCCAGGCTGCCTTCTGGCTCTTTCCCTTCTCTTGTCATCTCCTGGAGAAAGCTCCCAGGGAATGTGGACTCCAGTGTAGTTCATGGGTTTCCATAGAGCCTGAAAATATCTTCATTCATTCTATATTCTAGCCAAGCAAACTAGATACATTTTTGTATCAAAACAAGATAATCTTTGCCCATGCCATTCAACATTTCATCTCCGGCCAACAAGCATTTGCTCAGACTAACAGGGATGTTCTCTTCATCCTCAGCTTTTAGAATCCTTAGCTTACTCTAAGGCTCAGCTCTAGGGCCACCTCTGATGTACCCAGTAAGTACTTCCCCACACTGCCCTGCTGGCATAGGCCCCCCCCAAAGATTTGGTTTTCATTTGGTATAGAATTTGTGACACAGTGGATAGAGAGATGGGCTTAGAATCAGGAAGACTCATCATCTCAGTCTCAGACACTTATTTGCTATGTGGCCCTGGGAAGGTTGCTTAACCTTATTTGCCTCAATTTCCTCATCTGTAAAATTAGTTGCAGAAGGAAATGGCAAACACTTTGGTATCTTTACTAAGAAAATCCCAAATAGGGTCAGGAAGAGTCAGATATAAAGGTAATGACTGAACAACAATAACAAAAATTTTTTATATTTACTTCTTTGTTGTGTTTGTGTTTCCCTTCGATAGAATTTATGCACCTTGAGGGCAGGGCTTGTGGCATTTTTATCTTTGTGTCTCCAGTGCCTGGCACATAGTAGTTATTTAATAAATGCTTGCTAGGGAGTGAAAGGAGCAGAACCAAGAGAACATTGTACACAGAGACTGATACACTGTGGTACAATCTAACATAACGGACTTCTCTACTAGCAGCAATGCAAGGATCCAGAGCAAGGCTGTGAGACTTATGAGAAAGAAAACTAGCCACATTCAGAGGAAGAACTGTGGGAGGAGAAACACAGAAGAAAAACAACTGCTTGAACACATGGGCTGTTGGGGATAACTTTAGTCCAACTATCAATAATATGTAATTAGGGCTTAATCAATGATAGATGTAAAACTCAGTGGAATTGCATGTTGGCTAAGGCGGGGAGGGGGGCTTGAGGGAGAGGGAAAGAACATGAAAACAGGTAACTAGGGGAAAATACTCAAAATAAAAAAAACAATAAAAAATAAATAAATGCTTGCTAGGGAAAATCAGGAGCATTCATAGCTGGAAGGCATCTTAAAGACCATCTCATACAATTTTTCCTCTTCTTGTACAGGTGAAGTAACAAAGGCCCAGAAAGGTGGAGAAAGGCCCAGTACTTGGCACACAATAAGGGCTTAATAAATGCTTATTGCTCTGCCTTGCCAACTTTACACAGCTAGTAAATGGCAGAAGTGGGATTATTATTCAGACCCAGGTACTCGACCCTGCTCTTTCTCCAACCAGGGACCCAGGGCTGGGGAGCAGGGGGGGATTTTCTCTCCTCCAAACTACCCCCTACCATTGGGTGCTATTTCCTCAAGCTAATAATAGGTTTACAGCTCCCTCAGGAAAATGAAGTGTTCCCAATCTCATTTGGGTCCCCCTCATTCTCCCCCAATTCTAGTGTGGTTCACAATTAATGCAAATGATTTCCAAGGTGTTGGCTTCCTAATTGGGTTATTTGTTGAGCATTTATCTTAAGCAAAGTGGCTGACAAATGACTACAAACTAATGTGATAAAAACCATTTATAATGCAGCTCATTCCAGGGCCTTCTCCCCTAACTAGTTATGACAAGGCAATAATGCTGTTGTATGCATCCGCCTGACTTTAAATTGGTTACTTAAAGCCATGATGGATGAGGGGAGAGATCACCTTATTCTGAAGAGCAGCTCTTGATTTCTGATCTCATTTTTGCAGATAATGAATTATATCTAATTAGTAGATCCCAAATCGAATCAAGAGATTGGAATTTTGACCAGGGAGAGCTGGCAGCCTAGCAGGGTGTGAGCCAAGGAAAGGAGGGAGTGAAGAAGGGAGGGGCCGTGGGTCAGGAGGGGAGGTCTGGCTGACTGCCCTGGGACCCCTAGGGGATGGGGCCGGCGCTGTGGACATCTGGTCCTGGCTGATGCACCTGTTTTGAGGCTGATTTTCACTGGCGGCTTTGAGGAGTGCCCCCCAAGTCTGTTCGTAATGGAGGCATTTGCGGGTCCCATCACCCCTTCCCCAACTGGTCTCATCTCCTGATTTCCTTTGGAGTTGAGGGAGAGGAGAGGGGGAAGAAGTGACTTCTGGGCTCTTTACAAATATAAGTATGCATTCTAGTGAGTGACACTTTCAGCTGTTTCCAGCTCTGGAGGGTGGCCCTCTGTGCTAAGCTAGTTCTCTTTGGGGGAGGATGTAAAGTGGGAAAAAGAACTTGAGGGTTCAAAGGCAGAGACAGGTAGCCTGGGGTCTTGAAGTCATAGATTTAGCATTGGAAGAGACCTTAGAGGACATCGCACCTAACACCTTCATTTTGCAGTTGTGGAAACTGTGACACAGAGTAGGTTAAGTGATTTGCCCAGAGACACAAAGCTAGTAAGTTGTCTGCTTCTTCCTAACTCCAAGTCGAATGGCCTGTCCAGTATTTAGAAGAGTGGCTGGCACATAATAAGTGCTTAATAAACGTTGACTGACTGGCTGATTGATTATCCAGGATGACAATAACAAAAGCACTGAATCCGGGGGGCCAGACCACCTGGGTTCAAACCTGAGTGGCGGCTACTTCATAGCTGGTGACTTGGGGTAAGTCGCTTCCTCTCTTTGGAGGTTGCTTAGGTCAAGCTTGAGGGCTGTACCAGATTATCTCAAAGTCCTTCGGTGGCATTCTGGGAACCGGAGAGGACTTGAGTGGGTCCTTTTATGATAAGATGTGAACTCCTTACCCTGGCATTCAAGGGCTTCCATAATCTGGCTCCCACATACTTCCCAGCATTGTCTAACACTCCTTCCCTTCAAAGATTCCGATTCTTGCTAAACGGGTTCACTGACTCTTCCTTGATCTTGTCCTGCCCTCTCCCACCTTTCTACGTGCATGAAACCTATAGTCTATGCCAAGATAGAGAGACATAGAGATTTAGACAGATGGATAGAGAGATATCTCTTGGCATTGGATACATACACACGTATGCACACACACGCATGCCTACATATATGTATGCAGAAACAGACACACAGATATTCTGGCAAAGGACATATCCATACACATATGTGTATATAAACATCACACTAATATATATATATATATATATACCCACACACATACATGTATCTTGGCATAGGATATACTCTTTGCATTTAGGGAAGTGGGAGAGGGTAGGATATCTACATGTATGTATACATATACATATATTTTGACACAGGACACACTTGTATACAAGTGTGTATGCATACGCACATACACATACATCACATATATGTATGGGTGCATATATACATGCATGCATACATGTACTTGCATAATTTCCTTCCAGATCACCAGAGGAGGTGGTGAACCACATTTCTATAGTGTCTTACATCTATTATCTAATTTGATCCTTATGATTAAAACTTGTGAGTTACATATACACACATATATAAACACACATGCACACACACATATATGCACACAGAGTCTCATTTCCACCTGTTGAAATCATTCCTTTCCTTCAAGGACCCAGCTCAGATGCATCCTCCTCCAAGAAGTCTTTCTGGATTCCTACAATGGAGAGCTCACTTCCTTTTCCACAATTTCCCAGCATACCTTGACTGGATGTGTGTGTGTGTGTGTGTGTGTGTGTGTGTGTGTGTGTGTGTTTTACTTTCCATCCCGTTTTCCCTCCTATGATATTTCTTTTTGCATATGCAAGTAGCATCTCCTCTCCTAGACTACAAACACCTTCGGGGTGGGGATTCTTTTTTTGATGTCTTTGTAACTATAACACCCAAGATACAATGTCTGGCACATACTAAGTATTAAATAGATGTATGTTGAATTGAATTAAGTTGTACCCCAGAGTGGCTTGTGGGAGTGTACAAGTGAGAGGCTGATTCACTTCTCTCCCTTTGTTTTGCCTTCATCCTCCCTCACTCAGGGAAGTTACACCATTCTCCGCCCCCACTTCCCATTGCAGAGCTCCCACCCAATAGTGCTGAGCCAAACCCAGATAATAATAATAATAATAATATTGATACTAATAGGATCAATAACCCACATTTCTATGGCACCTTCAAGTTTCAAAGCACATTCCTTACAATAACCTAGTGAGGTAGGTAGTAGAAGAATTTATATTGTCCAGAGAGGGAAACTGAGGTTTAGAAAGAGCCTGTGATTTAAGCAGGGTCCCACATCTAGAAAGTTGCTGAGCTGGGAACTCAATCCACATCGCCTGATTCCAGGTCCAGTGCTCTTTTCACTACAGCTGGTTTATCACAGTCAATACTTTCCTTTCTCTCTTCAGTCTCCCCTTGGGGGCCATTACTTCCTCCTCCCCATCCTCCAAACCACAAGATGACAGCAATGAAAAGCCACCTTGTGAATTATTAATAATAATAGGTCACATTTCCATAAAACTTTAAAGTTTACAAAGCACATTTTTTCACCATCTTAACCCTCAGAGGTAGGGGGTACAAGGAATTATCATCCTCATTTTACAGATGAGGAAACTGAGGCTCAAAAAAACCGGAAATGATGTGCTGCAGTTCATACAACTAGCACAAAGTAGAGTACAGCCTGAAACACAGTAGGTGCTTAAATAATGCACACCGAAATGTTTGCTGGCATTAAAAACCCTTGGCACCGACCAATCTTTCTTGTCTTGTTTCACACTACTTTCCTTCCTGTGCTCTTTTTCTAGCTAAGATGAGCCATTGGCAATTCCTCTAAACTCACCATGGCTTTTCCACCTGCCATTCATTTCCAGCTGCTCTCCTTCTCTTCCTTGTCCAGATGTTATTCTTCGGATCCCCAGTCCTCCTTTATACCACAGAGAATTCAGGACAAGAAACTAGGATGTCCAATGTGTTTCTACTAAGAGAGTTGCCTACAGCTGTCCTTTGGGAGTGATCATGGGACAGCATGCTCAACCACAGATAGGGGGAATCTTCAAGATGTTCCCTACCCTGCACAACATCTTCCCAAATCTTGGCAAGGCTTAGGGACCTAAGAATGTAGAATGTTAGAACAAATGATATTAGACCATAAACTGTCATTTGGGCTGGAAGGAGCCTTAGAATATAGAACATTCAAACTAGAAGGGAACCTGGAAGACTTCAAGTCCAGCCTCTCATTTTTCAGAGATCTAGAGAGGTGAAGGGACTCATCTAAGCTTACAGAAGAAGTTAGTGGCAAGAGTCAAGATTAGAATCCAAGTTTTCTGACTCAGAACATATCTATCCAATCACATGATGGCTCTTTGTAACATTGTGAGCCATCCTACCATTCCCAAGGGAAGCATTCATCTCCCAACGCCCCTGAGGACCATCCAGGGAGGTCTGGGCTCCAGGGATGTGTAAGTCCTACCTCCTTCCTACAGAGGGTAGGGAGAATGCCCTTTTCCCTTGGAGTAGCTCAGGCTGAGCTGAAGCTAACTGGCTTTGGCCACAAAGTGGGAACCTTCAGGCATCTCAGAGTGACCTTCTGGCTCTGGGAACAACAGTCCAGCTTGACTTCCTTGGGTTGACTTTTCTGTGGCCTCTGGAGCTTAGTGGCAGAAGGTCTTTGGCCCCAGGGAAACTAGACTTCCTTAAGACCTCCTGGAGTACCCAATATCTGAGGGGCTACAGTAATGGCTATGATCAATCAGGAAGAATCCAGTCTCCACATCCTCTTCTCTCTCTTTTCTCCTTCCTTGATTCTCTTGGGCTTTTTTCTCTAACTGTTTCTCTTCTCATGTTTTCTTCCTCTTTTGTTCTTCTATGACACCCTCTCTCCCTCCCTTCCCTTTTTATTCTTCCTTTCTCTTTTCCTATAGGCTCAGATTTTCTCAGATTTTCCTCTAATCTATTCTCAGGGATGGCTGGCATTAAAAACCCTCTCCTTGGTGGAGGAGCAGAAGGACAAGGGTATAATGCCAGACTCTTCTCCTTAAGCCAAAGGTAGCGTCTCTGATGCTATACTCATCCATCACCCCACACACATACCCTGGCATCCCACCCACCACTTTCCCCACAGCAATCTTGCCCCCTCAGTGTGCTTTTGTTGCCTCACAGGAAGATGAGAACTAAGGAGGAGACACCCTGTGTTAAATCCAAGCTAAGGTAGAAGAGGCCACACACCTACTGATTGATCTACCTTTCTACCCACTTATCCATCTGCCAGCCATCCACCCATTCCCCACCCATTTTCCTATCTGTCCATCAATCCATCCAACTATCTACCCATCTATCCATCCATCTACCCAACCACCTACCTGTCCACCTACTCACCTATATACCCACTTATCCTCTTACCTACCCACCCATTCACCCACCTACCTATTCATTTATTCATTCATCGAACAAATGAATGCTTATTACGTAGGTAGTACTCAGAGAGAGTACCGTAGGAGACTTGGATTCAGTAAGACCTGGATTCAGATTCTACTTTGGAGACTTATTGTGACCACAGAATAAAATAACTTAATCTCATTCATCCTTAGTTTCCCCATCCATAAAATGAGGAGAATAATACCCATAAGTGCCTACCCTAAAGAGCTTTTCTGGGGTTCAAATGAAATGATGTATCTAAAATGTTTTATATAAGTCTAAGGCATTATTATTATTATTACATCCACTACCATTGATGAGAGGGATCCAAAGATGAATAAGATGTCATCCCAGCTTTCACAGAACTTTTATCCTAGTCATTCCATTCATCCAACACTCTTCCCACCCCATCCTATCATCCTTCATGGGGCTGTAGTGTCTATTTGACTCTGTGGAACTAAAAGTAATAGCACCCTAGTATTTTTATAGCACTTTACAAACATAATATCATTTGATCATCACAACAACCCTGGAAGATAGGCACTATTATTATTTCCATTTTATAGGTGGGAAGATTGAGGTAGACAGGAGTTAAATGACTTGCTCAAGGCCTTGCAGCAAGGCTGGATTTGAATTATGTCTTCCTGACTACAGGTCCAATCCTCTCTCAGTGAATGAATGAAAAAATGAGTGAGTGAATAAGAGAAAATCACTTATTAAACAATGTCCTCAGTATATCTAGCAAACACGATAGAGTATAACTTTGAAGTTCTAGAAGGTGTTTGTAAACCTCAAAAATGTCATATTGAATATCAAACGAAGTTATTAGAGAAGCAGTGCTGTATACTGCAACCCATATTGTATTTGGGAGTTAGGATGCCTGTGTTAAAAATCTTGTCTCAGCTATCTACTAGCTATGTGACCTTGGGTAAGTCACTTAACCTCGATTCATTTCTTCATCTGAAAAATGGGTAGAATAATCCTTGCCTCCCAAGATTGTCATGAAGAAAGTTCTTTTTAAACCTTTAAGAACTATAGACATGGGAACTATTATTATCACCATCATCTCAGAACAGAGGACCACTCTCTTTTGCATGCCTTTCCTCTCTCTTTCTAGGTCACAGCCTCTGGATGCCCAGGCCCTTTGGCTAGGGTGACCAGAAAAGCTGGGGAGCACCCTGCAGGGTAGGCTGGAGTTGCTTATTGGTGGGGCAGGATGTGTGTGGGGGTTAGGGGGGAGTTGAAGGTGGGGCACAGGGTAGTTTGGCATTGAATCTTCCTATCCCCGGTGACAATCGCAGAGACTTGGATTTAGGGACTTAATTAATGCTTGTTGGGTCGAAATAGAGACGAATGAAATACAGAACCAGCCTCTAACCAGTGACTCTCAATTCAATCCCACAAGCAAGTATTAAGCACTTGCTGTATCCAGGTCCTATATAATAACATAGACTTTGCAGCTAGGGCAGCGAGAAACGGGACAAGGGGCTCTAGGATGGAGGCTGGAGAGGCCACTTTCAAATGGTGCCAGAAGTGACCCTAGAAAGCACCTTTCATTCCAAAGATGAGGAAACTTAAGCCTGGAAGTGACTTAGAATAATAAAACATCTAAGTTAGGACAGACTTGAGACCATAAAGGTGAATACCCCCATTTTACAGATGAGTAAACTGATGCCTAGCAGAGTAGGGTGGAGACAATTTGCTGAGGTCAGAGCCAGAATTTGAACCAAGGTCTTTTGGTTTCTAAATCCAGTTCTTTTTCCTGTACCCTCTACTGCATCAAGGATGGCTTCACGGAAGAGGTGGCACCTGCTCTAGGCTTTAATGGAAGAGGAAAATTTCAATAGGTGGGGATGGGGAAGGAATGCATTCCAAGCTTGGGGGATGGCCTCTGATCAAGGATTCCACAGATTTTTGCTTCAGACTCTGTATTCTCCCCCCATTCTTTATTTGGCCCAGGATGTTACAACAGACAGCAACGGGTACAACCTGGGTGGCACCAACCCTGGGGCAGGCAGGCGCAGAGGAGGGATGGGGAAGGTGCTTGGAGGGAGCCCAGTTTCCTGTTGGGTCCCCACTGCAGAGAAGACCAAGGCCCACCCAGAGGCCGGCCGAGTTGGGGCTTGTACTGGGAGCCCCTGGCCTTCCCCTCCTATCCAGAAGGGACTACAGAATGAATTAGAGCAGCCTCTAGAAAGAAGCAGGGCTCTGGTTGGAGGCAATGGCTCCTTTGCAACCTGCTGTGGTCTGGATCCCGTCTCTCCCAAGCCTTAACAAGCTTTAAAAAAATAAAAAAGAAAGAAAGAGAATGGGAAATCTTTGCACCAGGTGCTGGGTTATCAAACCCCAAACAAATGGGGAGGGGTGGGGGGGAGAGAAATCCTTCAACTGATAAGCAGCCTTTGAAATGCCTGATTCCCACCCGGATTCTGCCTAACCCTTCCCTACTGAGGAGATAAGCCAGATAAGGAAGGGGGAGGGGCTGGACAAAATACCCGCCAGAAAAAGGGATTTCTCCCCCTGCTCTTTCAGGCAGCCAAAGGCCAGCCCCTCAGTAGGGGAGCTCAGAGGAGTTCAGAGGAACACCACAGGACTCTCCTTTTCCCTCCTTCCCCTAAGATCTCTTCTTTCTCTCTCATCAACTTCCTCCTTCCTTCCCAGAGCTCTTCTCTCTCATCTATCTTTCCCTGAATTCTCCCCTCTTTCTCTTTCCCTCTCCCTCCCTCTCAGCCTTCCCTACCCATAGATCCCTTCTCTCCCCCCTTTTTTGTGAGTTCTAAGCCTTTTTTCACACCTTCCTTCCCAGAGCTCTCTTTCCCTGAATTCTCCGTTCTTTCTTTCCCTCTCCCTCTCTCTCAGCCTTCCCTACCCAAAGATCCCTTCTTTCTCTCCTCTTTTTTTGGTGAGTTCTTTCACCTCTTTCCTTCTCTGAGCTCTTTCCTTTCTTTGACCAGAGTTCACTCAACTCCCTTGAGTAAGTCATAAATAGGGTCAGCTGGAAAGGACCTTAGGGACCCTATTTTCAGATAAAAATGAATCCTAGGAAAGTTACATGACTTGCCCAAGATCACACAACTAGTAAGGATTTAAACTCAGTCAGGGCTTTTTTCTATCATATTAAGGAAGTCAGTCACTTGTCCTCTCTGGAGCTCAGTTTCCTCATCTGTTAAAAAAAAAAAAAAAATTAGGGACAGGTAGGTGGCTCAGTGGATTGAGAGCCAGCCCAAGAGATGGGAGGTCCTAGGTTTAAATCTGGCCCCAGACACTTCCTAACTGTGTGACCCTGGGCAAGTCTCTTAACCCCCATTGCCTAGCCCTTACCACTCTTGTGTCTTAGAACCAATACACAGTGTTGATTCTAAGATGGAAGGTAAAGGTTTAAAAAAATAAACTAAATTTTCTTTCAGCTCTCTCTTAAGATTTTATCTTCTAGTGGGATTTCCCAATTCCACTCCCCTGCCTCCAAATCCCCCTTTATTTGTTTTTGGAACAATCTTTCTTTCACATAGATCTTGTCTTGTCAGACTTCGGTTCAAAACTCTACCAGAGCTTCTTATCACCTCTCCCGTCAAGGTCAACCAACCTGCCTGGCATGTAAGGATCTCTAAAACCGGATGCCCCATTCCCTTTCCAGACTGATCTCCTATTACTTTCCCCCAGACCATCCCTCCACTCAGTAGCCATTGTGGAGCCAACCTCTCTGTCTTGTAAGAAGCTCTGCCTCTGTTCTCCCTCCATATATGGTTGTTTATTGTTCCCCACAACTGGGTCATTCTCCTTCCTTAGCTTTGCCTGTTGGATTCCCCTCCTCCAGGAAACCTCCTTTGATCCCTTGCTCCAGGTTCCCTCTCCCAAATAATAACCTCTTCCTCTTCCAATCCCACTTCAAACCTCTCAAATTCATTTATTGTAGAATATTGTGTTATAGTTATCTGTGCCGGTGTCTTATGCCCTTACTAGATCATAAACTCCACATGAGCAGAGATTATGTCTCCTCTAAGCTTTGTTATTTCCTAGCAAACACACTGCTCTGTACTCAGTAGGTATATAATAAATGTTAGTTGAGCGAATGATTCTGGAAGAGATTCTTCTGTTATGAGGCCTGTTGGAGGTGAGGAAAGGAGGAGAGAGGCAGAAGGGGGTGGTAAAAAGAAAGTATTATAGATATCTCATTCCTTAATGTGGAAGCTTCCGATATCGATATCAGTTATTATGAAACAATGTTATTTAAATTTCACAAAAGACAAAGCTTTAGAGAGATCTCCTCCCCTTCAGAAACTAGGAAGGAGAGAAGGGAGAGTAGTGGAGGAAATGGGGAGAGAAGAGATGGGGAAGGAAGGGGACACTATTTTAAAAATTCCTTTTATGGATGCCTTTTCTTTCTCCAGATCTGTCCTTTCTGGTTACCCAGTCCCTCCTCATTTCATTCTACCCTAGACACATATACACAGCTGAACCCTACTGAACTGACCCCTGCAACAAAGGAAACACCAAAGCAAAAACAACAGATCTGATGACGTCTGACAGCACGACGATGTATGGGACGTTCTGCCTGGGTTGGAAGCAGACAGATTACGTGCACAGAAGGCACATTGTACCTGCAGGTATAACCCAAGGAGCCTGGGCCCCGAATCCTGCCTTGTGGCTCCCCTCCCCGCTTTCCCTTTGCCCTGGGCCAGGAAAGCTTCCAGGAGCAAACAGAGAATCCCCCAGCTTGCCCACATTGGGCTGAGCCACGGAGGGGAAGCTTTGGGAGGCTGAATTGCCCACAGAGACCCCTTAGGAGGCCTGCTCCAGCTGAAGGTGGCGATTCCATGATAATTAGGGCTTCATTTCATCTCGTGATGGATTGAGACTTCCCGGGCCTAATGCTCACCCTGTCACATACTAATAGGCCAGACAAGACGCTCTGGGAACGAGTGGTGGGGCGAGCTGTAAACTGCCCTATGAGTCGTGGCTAGCCTGGGCAGACACATGCCCTTTCCCTGTGGCCTGGTCCTTGTTGTGGGGTGCAGAGGGGGAGCTAGGGAGGAGGGTGCTTCTAAGGCTTCACTGGCTGACATCCTTTGAAAACAGTGGTCTGGGGGTTGTCTCCACCTTCTTTTCCCTGCAGTCTTCTCCCCCTTTCCTGGGCTCCAGCGGCTCAGCTGACTAAACAGGAAACCCCATTATTTATTTATGGTCCCAGCTATCCTGCTGCCGGGCCTCATGACCCATCAGCCCAACCTCCGGCACTCTTCAGAGGCACCTGCCCAGGTACCCCATCTAAGCCTCCTAAAGGAAGAAGGAAGGCTCCCACCGAGAAGCCCCACCCCTGGCCCGGCACCCAGAGACCCCCTTCTCTGCCTTCTCTCCAGGTGCCCCAACTTCTGCCCTCCTCTATGTCATTTGGGCCTTTCCAGCCCCAATTACTTATAATAAACAATTCCGTTTATCTTTATCAGAATCATTATCTAAATTGGCTACATGACACATACTGTTTCCCTAACTGCGCCCCGGGGAAGCTGTGCTGTAGAATCTCGAAGTCTGTACTTTGTAATTATCCCTCTATGGGCTATAAAGCATTACACTGGTGTTTAAAATAGGTATAGCTAGCACTTTCCCCAGCACGGGAGAGCGCGCTGAAATGCCGCAGAATTGGGGTTGCAATAACAGCTTCCACGGCGCCTGGGCCACACAGTGGCTGATTATGTGACTAGCATGCACCGAGCCCCCCGCAGAGCCCTGTCCGTAATGGGGAACCCCAAGGTCCTGAAGAAGGACAACGAATGGGGAGACCTGCCTCCACCAGAGACCAGAGGGGCGGGCGGTGAGAGATGATGATGTGTCAACAGCCCCAGCTAAAGGCCTTCTTCTCCTCCTCCTCCGCCTGGCATAATTAATTTTCTCTGTCCAGAATCCTCCCCCATTTCTGCCCCCTTTCCCCTTGGCTGCTGACTTGGGTCTTCCTTGCTGTTTGGAATGGGCCTCCCCCTCCACACCAGTCCCCCAGGGAGGCCAACACCGGTGGCTCAGCGATGATTAAAACAAAACACTCCGGGCTCTCCCTAGCCATGCACCTCTCCTCCTGGCTTACACAGCCCACGGGGTCATCCACCCCAAGTTTTAGCTGACTCTGCTGGCTAGGTGCCCTCGCCAGAGTTCAGGCAAGGGGCATGCCGGAGTCCAGTCTTCGCAGGGTTGCCCTTGGCATGATTAACGTGTGCCCAAGACTAGGTTCCTGAGAGCGGGGAGGGTTGAGGAATATCGGGGTCCCTGCTCCAACTTGAGAGAGGGAAGGATGGAGATTCGTTCCCTCCTCTATTTCCTCTCCCGGTGACCCACCTGAGTTGGCCAGGCTGGCCCTGTTGGCTCCTTCTGACACAGGCAGTAAGTATGCCTAGTTAGAAGCTGGCAGAGAGCCCTGAGATATAGACTGATTGTCAGATCTCCAACACGGGCTGGCTAGCGATGAGGGCGATCTCTGGGCCCGGGGAAATGCTCCGGCCCTGGGGGATGAAAATATAAATTGGGTTGCCAGAGAGAGAGAGTGCAAACCAGAGGCCAGGCCGGGTCTCAGCAGCTGGAGTTTCTTAGAAACCCCAAGAACATGAGGCGAAGATAGAGAGTGGGAAGCTGGGGGCTGACTGTGAGGTTTTTAAGCCAGAGAGATCTGCCCAGAGATCAGGAGTGTTGGAGAAATATTTGTTTGTCTGATGCAATCTGTCTCTTTAAAGTCCCACCCTTTTATTGAGATACTAAGCATCCCCCAAGCCTGGCGTGGTTCTGAGAGCAGATCTGTGGCCACACTGCTATCTACTGGGACCTAGGCATTGAGTGCAAAATAATCCAGTTTGAATTCTAACTACCACTTACGTACTACTTGTGAGCTGTTGTTCAGTTGTTTTTCACTCGTGTTTGACTCTTTGTGACCCCATTTGGGATTTTCTTGGCAAAGATAATGGAGTGGTTTGCCATTTCCTTTTCAAGCCCATTTTACAGATGAGGAAACTGAGGCAAATGGGGTTAAGTGACTTGCCCAAGTCTTATTAGCTGTGTTGGGTCATGTTTGGAGGAGCAGAGGGGGAGCTAGGGAGGAGGGTGTTTCTAAGGCTTCACTTCTTCATAAATAGTGGTCTGGGGGTTGTCTCCACCTTTTTTCCCCTCCCTGCCAATAAGCTAATAAGTATCTGAGGCTGGATTTGAACTCAGGAGATGAGACTTCTTGACTCCAGAGCTGGCACTCTAGCTGCTCATACTACTTGCAAGACCTTGGGCAGAACCTTTCTGGGCCTAGTTTCCTCATTAATAAAGTAAGATAATTGGACTAATAGGAGATGAGGTTCTTTTTCACTCTGAATCCTGTGCTCCAAGAATTAATCCTTCCCCATCCAGTGTTAATGAAATTATGGGGAAAGACACTGGTCAGGCAGAACAGGCTTGGACAACAAGACCCGTCACCAGACAGCTGAAACCCTCGGGCAACTATTGGAGTGAACGTTCCCCGGACCTCTCTCCTGGACGCTGTGACCACCTGCTTCTGGGAGCCCTGCTGCCTGCCGCCCTGCCGGCTCAGTGTCCCACCATCTAGAGGATTCCCTGCTCGCACCCTTGGACTACTCCATAGACTTGTTACTTTGTTGTGATTTCTATTGATCTACTTTGCTGATGCCCTTTGTATTTGCTCCTGTTAAGCTGGGCCAGGGATGCTGATTCCTGACTGTCATTTTCAGACCGGAATCCTGGACATGGGGAGAATTAAGAAAAAATGTAGCTCGGTGGAAGGGTGGGCTGGAGGGCTGTGTTATTCCAGAGGTCAAAGAGCTCTCATTTGGGGGGGAGCCTGTGTAAGAGGAAGGGGCCCATGGGCTATCATTTGGATGACTGCTCTGTTCTAGAACGGCTTGTTGTGTTCATTCTCAACTTCTCAACTCTTCTCTGCTTTTCTCCCTGATATGTCAAAATAAGCTTTTTAATACAGAATTCTAGTCCTGTCGCTTCTCTCCTCAAAATCTTTCAATTGCTCCCTATGCTAGGTAGTATAATACATACAGCACTGTACTTGGAGTCATGAAAACATCTGAGTTCAAATCTTGCCTTAGTCACTTACTAAGCTGTGTGACCCTGGACAAGTCATTTTTTCTCAGATACCTTCCTCATCTGTAAAATGAGATTTCCCTCATCGGCACTGTTCTCACCCTGGAGATGCCTCCACCCTGAAATTGTCCTCATTAATTGTTTTTCCAATTAATTAATGAGTCTCCAAGTACCTAATAAATATCTTCCTCCTCCTCCTCCTCCTCCTCCTCCTCCTCCTCCTCCTCCTTCTTCTTCTTCCTCTTCCTCTTCCTCTTCCTCTTCCTCTTCTTCTCTCTGTCTCTGTCTCTGTCTCTGTCTCTGTCTCTGTCTCTGTCTCTACTGTGTACCTAAGTAGAAAGCTATGCAGCACAATGTATAGATCACTGTTTGGGAATCAGGAAGACTCATCTTTATGAGTTCAAATATGTCCTCAGACACTTATTATTATTATTGTAACCCTGGGCAAATCACTCAACCTTGTTTGCCTCAGTTTCTTCAACTATAAAATGAGCTGGAGAAGGAAATGGCAAATCATTCCAGTATCTTTGCCAAGAAAATCCCAAATGGGGTCACAAAGAATCAGAAAAGACTGCACAATAATGTGCCTAAGTATGTGTCTATAGTATAACCAATAACATTTCGTCTCCTACCAAATATGCAAGGCTCTCCATAACTTGGAACTTCCTTCTCCAGATCATCTCCAGAGTCTTGACCTCCTATTACTTCCCTCCACACATTCTTTGCTCCAGGTAAGCAAGGCTACCCTCTGTCCCTCAGACACACAGATTGGACATTCTTATTTCTTGCCTTTATTCTTGTATGTTTCCTGTGCTTGGAATGTTCTTCCTCCCTATCTTAACCAGTGGAGTTTCTCCTGTTTTTAAAAGTCAAAATCAAATGCCAACTCCTCCAGG
>NC_058131.1:315564482-315581911 GCF_016433145.1 Gracilinanus agilis
ACTCCAGAACCAGCCCTCTTTCTGTTCTGTGGGGTTGCCTCCTGGGCTAATTAATACCTCAGAACTACTAGGAGGAGTTAATGAATGTAAAGTGCTTTATAAACTTTGAAGTACTATAAATATCAGTTGCTCTTATTATTAGCCATATGATATTGCATAAATCACTATAAGCCTCAGTTTTCTCATCTGTCAAAGAGAATAATAAAGCTTGTACTCACAGAGCTTTTGGGAGGGAAGTGCTTTGAAAACAGTAAAGTTCCATAGCAAAATGAACTATCGTTATTATCATCATATAATAATGATGATATATTAATATGTCTTATTACTACATCATTGTTATTTTTCCTTTCTGGCAGGAGGAACCGTTAAGATTTCTCTTGCCCAGTTGGATCATCTCCCATGTACAAAGGGGCAAGCTGAGTTCAGTGGACCCAGTGGCCATCTGCCAGCCACACTTCTAGACCCTCTCTAGAAGCCCAGAGCTGAAAATAGAGCATCCCTGATGAGGAGAAAGGGAAGGCAATGGCTTCCTCGGTTTCCCGAAGATTGTACCTCCCAAGCATGGCCAATGCTAACCTCCTGAGTCCTCTGCACTGAATTCAGGTACTGCAGACCTATGTTGGTTGGGGTGGGGAGAGAGGGGCGACGTTGGGGATCATGGGTGGCAGGACTTGGCCTTTTCTGAGTGGGAGATACTTCCAGAGAGAGGTATAAAGGAAGTCCAGTCTTAAGCTGAGGGGGATAGATGTCATGTTACTGACTTTGATACCAGTCTACTACAAACAGTTATCATTCAGCTAGAATAGTCAGAGGTCAGCAGATTTGGAACTGGAAGGGACCTTAGAGATTATCTAGTTTACCACCTTTATTTTACAGAGAAGGAACTAAGGTATAGAGAAGAATAAGGACTCCACTTGCCCAGATTTAGTAAATACAGAGCGGGAATTTGATCTATGTCCTCTTTCTCCAAATCTCCTTGTCTCTGCTCTATATCTACTTGTGTGTCTATGTATATCCATGTACTTAATCATTTTAATAAGTATTTTTTAGGATCCATGATTTTATCATTATAGGCATATGGGCAAATTATAGATCTGGAAGGGTTTTTAGAGATCATCTTGTTTTCTTCTCTTCAATTTGTAAATATTCTCCCCTTTCACTTATGCCTCCTGGAATCCCAATATCCATTCAAAACTCAATTCAAGAGCCATCTCTTAAATGAGTCTTTCCCTGTTCTCCTTCAATTCTGGTGCTTCCCACCAAATTTCTTTGTATATTATATTTTTATATGCTGTTTCCTGTCCTAGAATGTAAGCTTCCTGAAGGCAGAAATTATTTTTGTCTGCTTCTTAATATCCCCAGTTCCTGACCCATAATGTTGTTTTCATTTGTTTCAGTCATGTCAGAGTCTCTGTGACCCTATTTGGGTTTTTTCTTGGCAAACGTACTAGAGTGGTTTGCTATTTCCTTCTCCAATTCATTTTTCAGATGAGGAAATTGAGGCAAACAGTTAAGTGACTTACCCAGGGTCACATAACTAGTGTCTCATATTAGTCACATTTAGCTAATGTCAGATTTTAACTCAGGTCTTTTTGATTCCAGGGGTGGCAGTGCTACCCACTGGACCACCTAGCTATCCTGGCCCATAATAGATCCTTAAATAAATGCTCATTGAATTGAACCGAATGAAGAAACTGAGGCCTAGAGAAGTGAAGGAATGAGCAAAATCAGGATTGAGATCTCACTTTTCTGACTCCAAATCTTGAGTTTTTTCAACCACTTCATGATATCCCTCATTCAGCCTTGAGTTGGAAGACTAAATTGCTTTCCAATTCTATTTTTTTTGGGGGGGGGGTAAGTCAAGCTTCCTAATTTGGCTTTATTTCTCACTCTTCCGAGCTTTCATCTATCAATAATTGTGTACGATGCTTATTTGCTCTTAGACCAAACCCCCTCCCCAATTACATTTGGAAAAGAAGGCATATGATCATTTACAAAAGAAAGCTTTAAAAGCAAAGATGGCTTTTAAAAATAAAATAAAGTTTTTACTCTAAGTAATTTTAGCAACTCACACATGGTTTACCAGGCTGATGCTGAGAAGCCTACAGATAATGGGGACACAATCCTTATAACTGGGTCTGTAGATCCCTTTTTTGTGTGGAACATTCACTTTTCACATTTCCTTGGTGGAAAAATGGACAAGGAATGATTTCTAAGTGAAATTCTTGGTAAGCAAAACCCTTCTATGCAAAAATCCTCTGCAATTTAGATGGTCAATGAAAGTTGTTGTGGCTTAAGAATTTACTCCTCTGTAGCTCACCTCTAGACTTAGTGAAGCTGGTCCTTGTACACTCTCATCTGCCATTGGGCCATGTTCAAAGTCTCTCTAGTTTGACCAAGCCTGTCAGAACTTGGGATGAGTCAGAATAGACTCTGAAACCACAAGGTGATTTCCATGTAATAGTGAGTCATCTGATGGCTTTAAATATTAACAAATAATGTTGATGGTGATGGTGATGATGATGATGTTGGTGATGAGAGCTAACATGGCCCGGTGGATATAATGCCAATCTTTGAATCTGGAAGAATAGGCCTCAATCTCAACCAACTGACTAAGTGACCCTGGACTAGTCAGCTAACTAGTCAATACCCCCTTTTATTCACCTCTAAAACAAGAGAGTTAGACTAGTAGTCTCCAGAGCTATTTTCCGATCATTAATGAGTTGGGATCTGATCTTGTACAACTGTTGGATTTTCCTACTTTGCTCCTTGGTGTAGGGAGGAGAAAAAAGTTCATTAAGTGATAAGTGGAATACCACTCATCACTTCTCTGGTTGAGAATGAATCTGGACCACTGAATGGACCAATAGTCTGGGTAAAGAAAGACTATGCGTGTGAATCTCACATTCAAGCTATTCCTGAGAAGCTGATGCTTTTCTCCATCTACCACCCCAAAGGTTAGCCCTGGAGGAAGTCAAGATGGCCAGAGTGGGTTCTGAAGAACTTTCCTACAGACTAGCTTAGGAAGTTCAGGTTTTAAGGCCACTGAGTTTGGAGCTTGGGTTTTCCCATATGCTTCCTGTTGTCAGTCTCTCCTTTCTCTTCTGTTTCCTCATCTGTGTACATTTTGTACCCCTCAAAAGAACTGACAGCAAGGATTCTTTTGTCTTTGTGAATTCCTGGTGCCTAGCACAATGCCTTGCATACAGTAGATATGTAGTAAATGTTTGCTTACTTGAATTAAGTTATAGGTGTCTAATGACCCTACCTTTCTGAATTCTTTGTTTTTCTTTGTGAATAAACTCCAGAAAAAAGGGGACATATTCTCAAGTATATAGAAACAGGTGGGAAGAAGGGGCAAAGGGACAGCTGTGCTAGGAAAGGGCACCTGGAAGGAGCAAAATGGTGGGGAAAGGATAACAATCATTAGCATTTATATAGCACTTTTAAGATTTGCAAAGTGCTTAACATTATGCTATCTCATTTGGTCCTCAAAACAACCCTGGGAGGTATGAGTTATTGAGTCGAACAGAGGTTAAGTGACTTGCCCAACTTGCACAACTAGTTAGTATCTAAGACTGGATCTGAACTCAGGTCTTTCTGACTCTATGCCCGGAGCTCTATTCATTGAGCTATCATAAGATCAGAGATCTAGAACCAGAAGGGAACGCAGAGTCTATCTAATTCTATTCCTCCCCATCAATGTACCCCATCCTCTCATCTTCTGGTCAAGGAAACTGAGGTCCAAGGAAGTGATTTACCCGAAGACATATATAGCAGAGGAGTCAAACACGGGACCCATAAACTACTTTAATCTGGCCACACAACACTCAAGTATAATTGAGAAATATTAACAAAATAAATAAAAATCAATCAAATGCAAACAATGCCAATGTTTTTGCATTAAACAGCACTGATAGACAGTGTGTCAAGGGTAGGATTTTGAACCCAGGTCCTCAGATTCCAGAGCTAATATTCTTTCCCATGTCCCTCAATCACTCCTCTGTTGGCCACGATTGAGGAAAGATGAAATCAGATGAAAGATATACTTTGGAGATAGAAATGACGAGATCCGTCAACCAATTGGATATGGAGGGTGAGAGAGGGGGAAGTCAAAGATAACAGAGTTGTGAGGTTTGCCTTTTCCATCTCAAGAGATATATATGGTTTGGGAATGAGATTCTGGCTGGTCTTCGAGGTCTGAATCCACTCCACCAAGAATAAGGAAGAATGGCTAAGTCCCAAGCAGTGGCACATCCAAGGCAAGGGGGCATGGGCTTGTGCCCAGTGCCAGAAAAATTATTCAGTGACCTTCCACCTCTGGTCATATAAAGGGGAAAGAAAGCAGTAGCGGTAGCTGTCCCCTTCCAGGCAGGAAAGCCTATCCTACAGCTTGCTTCCAGTCTTTTGGAGAAGCTCAAACCTGGCAGCATCACCATGATCTTCCCCTAGAATCAAAGAACCTCAGACTGGAAGAGACCCCATAGACTACCTAGCCCAATCTGTACCTGAACAGGAAATCTCTCTCTATGTCCCTGGAAGGTAGCTTTCACCTGAAGACCGCTGATGATGAACTCACCATATCCTGAAGCAGGACATTATACAGTTGAGATTTTTAAGGATATTCCAAGCACAGGAAACATGAGGGACAAGGAAGTAGGAAAGGCAAGGCTGACTATTCGGGGGCCATATAGTAGTCCAGTTTATCTAGAGCATAGAATATGGGGTTGGGAGATGTCATAGAACATAATAGTGGAGAATCCGGATGCCATGTTGTGGAGGGTCCTGAACGCCAGGCAAAGGAGGATGAACTATACTGGGTAAGCCCAAGGGAACAATTGAAAAGTTTTGAAGAGGGAAGTGACATGTTCAAATTGGTGCATAAGGAATATTATTTTGACAGTTTGCAAAAGATGAGGGAGGAAAGAGGGAATTGGGGAGTGGAGCTGTTGGGCAAACAAGCTGTTCTGGAACAGACGGGGTCCTCCAAATTATACCCTGAGAGCCACTGTCCCTGCCATTCCTCCTCCTTTTGTCTCTTGAGGCCAATCAGAACCCTTTCCTACATGATAGCCTCCCAAACCCTTGAATATGATTATGATTTTCCCACTATGTCTTCTATTTCCAGGCTAACCATCCCTACTGCCTTCAACTAGTTTCTATATGACCTGGTTTCCAGTCCTCTCACCATCCCGATCATTTTAATTTGTCAATGTAATTTCTAAAAGGTAGTTAGTTAGCACGGTGGATAGAGTGCCAGGACTAGAGTAGGGAGGATCTGGGTTCAAATCTGATCACAGACATAGCTGTGTGACCCTCAGCAAGCCACTTAGCCCCCATTGCCTACTGTTCTTCTCTCTTAGAAGGACACTCACTTCTAAAACAGAAGGTAAGGGTTAAAAAAGGGGATCTTTGATTTTAAAAAGCGTGTGCATCGCACGCTGTAGATGTTGTCTAACCATAGCAGTGAAAAAAAAAAAAACCTTTCACCTTCATCTCACTGCCGCTGAAGCAATAATGGATGGGGGCAGCAAGGGGAAAGAATTTGCCCATGATCCCACAGGGTTAGAACCTTGGCCCAGAGGCTGTCAATGACCCTACCACGTGGCACTGGTTCTCTAGGCAGCATCTAAAAGCAGATGAGTCACAAGGATAAAATTTTAGAGCTGAAAGGCGTTTTCCAGGTCATCTCACCCTTTTCCTTCATTTTACAAGTGGGAAAACTGAGGCCCGTAGGTAATGAGATATAGCAACCAATCCTAGCTAAAGTACCCAAAAGGAACATTTTAGCCACTCTCAGCCTCAGTGTTCTCCTCTATTAAATGGGAAAAATAGTACTTCCATTATCTACCTGCAGTTATACTCCCTCAAGAGGCCAACTGGTGTGATGGGTAGAAGGCCAGTCTGAGCATCAGAAAAAACTGAGTTCAAGGCCTGTCTCTGGAGCATACTAGTCACTTAACCATCCCATGCTTTTTGAATGTGTTGAGATATTAAGTTGCATATGTGTCATGAGTCTGTGTTGGCAGGTGACTGTGGAGAAAGTTCCTTGCAGGCTTCAAAGAGCTACAGAGAGGAACTGTGTGACTTGCCCCAAATCATATAGCCAGAGGCAGGCAGAGCCTGGATTTGGAACTCAGGTCCTCATACTACAAGTCCAGTGAGTTTCCTGCCGGGCTGAGGGACTCTATAAGCTTATTGGATTTTGCCTAGCAGTTTTGGAAGGCTTTGGTGCCTGGCGCATAGTAGGCACTTAATAAATGTGTACTGATTAATTGAAAAAGGTGAGAGATTTACCCTATTTTTTTTTTTTTTTGGTTGAGCATTGCAATCTGAAAGATTTTTAAGGAAGGGCTTTAAGAGGGGGTTAGAAACATGAGAAGATAAAACACAAAATCAGACAACTTGGAAAAAATGAAAATAAGCCTTTAGGGAAAAAACATAATGTAAACCAGATTTGAATGTAAGCATAGGAGCCATCCAGAGATGGGGGCAACTGAAATGCAGTGGAAAAAAACCCGGCCCTTTGAATCAGGAGAGCTGGTTTCAAGACTGCCATTGATTAGTTGTGTGATTTGAGGCAAATCGCTTTCTGTGGGACTCAGTTTCCTCCTCTGTCCTGTCATATTCCTGGGGCCAGTGAATATTTATAAAGTGCCATGTAAATATGGATTGTTATGATTACTATTGTCAGATGGAGAAGAGTGAACCCATCACCCAGGTCTCTCTGGATGAGGGAAATCGGCCTAAGGTACCTCCGGTTGTTTACTTACAGCTCTGTTGCCCTCCCACCCTGTCATCCCCTGGTCCTTAGGGGGGCTGACTTCCTTCTAGGGACCAATAGGTAGGAACTAGAGATAGTCAGGGCATAGGCTGAGGCTAGACAGGCCCAGTTTGCCTGGCACATAGGATTATTAGAGCTGGAAGGAACCTGTGAGATCACTCATTCCAATGTCTTCTCCCTACTCATTTTTTACAGATACAGAAACTGAGGCTCATTGAGATGAAGTGATTTGTTCAAGGCTGTCACATATGAGGAAGGAGACCTGGGATTTTCTGATCCCCCTCCCACCAAGCCCTCATACAATCTACACTTAAATGGTTGTAGAATTGAAATGAATAAAAGCTGTGGAATGAAACAGACCTCTACACCAAAGAGAAAAGAGGATCCATAATGACCAACTTTTCCCTGAGGAAGTCCAGAGAGCAGATGGGGCGCCACAGGAGGGGCTGATGAGGAGCCACAGGAAGGACTGATGAGGAAGACACAAAGACCCTCATCAAAACAAGGCCACATACTGGGGAAGGCATCCTGATGGAGGGCTGTCTGAAGGGGCAGCCCCCTGAGACCGTAGCCAAAGGACCTTGGAAAATACCAAGGAATGAGCCCAATTGGCCCCGGGGGAGTTGGGGGGAGGCTCTGGGTCAGCTCTTTCTGTCTCCAATTTCCATGATTGATCCTGTGATCCACCCTCAGCTGTTTAGTGTAAACGATGACTTTGTAAGGAGACATTCCAGTCAATCGATAGCTTACCAAACAAACAGGTTTTTCTAAACCAGTTTATGGATTTTTCTCTCCATTTCATCTCTTTCATCTTGACAGCTCCTGAACTAACCCAAGAGAGACATTTCATCCTTGGAAACAAACAACAACAAGAATCGAGATAGCTCTTATGATGGGAGAAGAGATGCCCCTATTGGACAGGAAACAATGGGCACATGGAAGCTTTGGCATTAATTAGGCAATGAAATTTAGTAGAAAGAGTACTTGAGGTGGTAGGGGAGGGAGTACTGGACTTTGGAGACAAAGATCTTGATTTCCAATATCGCCTCTGCTACTCATTACCTGTGTGATCATAGGAAAATCCTTTTCCCCCTCTGAGCCTCAGTTTCTTCATCTGTAAAATGGACATAATAATCTTTGCCCTACTGCCTCCCAGGACTGTTGTGAGGAAAAGACTTTGTAAATTTTAAGGTGTAATAGGAACATTAATTATTTTACTGTTGTTACCTTGTGATCTTGAACAAATCACTTCCTCACTCAGGGCCTCAATTTGCTTATCTCTAAGATACCAGGGTTGGATTAGATGGTTTCTAGGATTCCTTCCAGTTCTAAATATATAATACTCAAGAGCCCTTCCTAACTACTTTGTTATGTTTCCAGGCAAAATTCCCACCTGCATCTCTTCCTGGCTATCAGCTCTAACTTTTTGTTCTTCCTAGCCAGCTTTCAGTGGACCAGATGGTCCTTCTTTAATGGTCTCTGGATGACAGACCTTCCTTCAAATCTTAAGTAAGAAGCCCCTTTCGGTTTGGCTCCCCCAGTGGTACTCCTTCTCGGGACTGCTGATCTCTTGTGCCGGCAATAATGTTCCAGGATATTAACCACAGAGGACCAGACACCTGCCCAAGGAAAACCTTCCCATAATAACATTCCTTCGCCAATGCCTCATGGTGGCATAGATGGGTCCCTGGAGTAGAGTAGGCTATGCCACTGAGTTGCAGAAATCCAGACTTGGAAAGGACCTCAGTGGCTCTCTAGTTCAACTGTTCCATGAAAGAAAAGCAACATGGAAGGAATCCCACTCCCACGTACCCAACAGCGGATGCCCATATTCTATTTGAAGAGTTCCAATAGGGAGAACCCACTAATCTCTTGAAGCAGTCCATTTCACTTACACATAAAGTTAATTCATATCCATCTTAGAAATGGAACAACCCATATAACATTAGTGCATTATGCTATGCTATGATAGAACATAACATAACATAACAACATAATACAATACAAAATGATATGATACGATACCATATGATACAATACAATATAATATGATATGATATAATATAACATAACATAACACTGAATCTTAACTATATGACGGAATGTTCTTGCTTTTTCAGAACTTAGTCAACTCTCCCACATGCATGTCACACAAATCTGACAATCACTGGGGAGGAAAATATGAGTTCTAATGTTCTAATATCAACCCTCTCCTATGTGGTATCATCATCCTCTTAGAAAATGTCTCTGGAGGACAGTAAATGCAATGCTGGAAAGGTGTAAGATCTGACAAGTCCTTTAGGAAAAGGCTTTGAGTGAGGGCCCAACCTCACTAAGAGTAGACAGAAGACTGGCCTCGGGTAAATAATGGAGGGATTGGGATCTGGATAGGTAGAAGATTAAACCACAGCACTAGCACCATAATGGGTTGAAGCAAATAAGTCACATTTATCTAGCACTTTTTGGGCTACAAAACACACTATATAAATATAACAATTTCTCTTAATACTACCTCCATACTGAAGGGATTATTATTCCCATTTTATAGAAGAATAAACTGAGGTACAACAATGAGAAATGACTTATTGAATGACTCAAAAGTATTAAGTAAAATAACCAGAATTCTAGCCTGGTGTCTTCAGATATGCGATTCAATGCTCTTTCTATGATCCTGCCCCTCTTGTCTTATTTTTTAATAAAGGCATTCCAAGATCCAGCAGCTAGATGGCAGAGTGTATAGAATGCCCAGACTGGATTCAGGAAGACGCATCTTCCTGAGTTCAAAAGTGGCCTCAATACTTACTAGCTGTGTGATCCTGGGCAAGTCACTTGACTCTGCCTCAGTTTCTTCATCTGTCAAATGAGCTGGAGATAGCAATGGTAAACCAAGAAAACTCCAAATGGGGCCGAGAAGAGTCAGATATGACTGAAAACCCACCAAACAACAAGAACCACCCAGAATCTGCATTCAGAGGCTTAGCCCATCTTGTCCTTCCTCTCCGCTGGCTAGTGACACCAGAGAGGGGCCCGAGCCTACAGGAAGTTCTGGGCTCTTATTTTTACCTTCCCCCTCTCTAGACAGTTTATTAATCTGCCCCTTGGTAAGTAACTGTGCTCTGCTAAGGGCTCTCAGAGCAGAGGATTAAAGGACCTGGAATGGTCACTAAAACTGGCCTCATGGCCTCTGCTGGCACCCATCTCCAGCAGCCCAACATTCCCAGGTGGCCCACTTCATTTTCCTAACGCACAGCTAACCATGTCACTGCCCAGCTCAAAAGCACTGAGTGGTTCCCTATTGCCTCTGGAATAAAATACAGAACCCCTCATCCTCATCAAGCACAGAAGCTGTCTCCCCTGGCTTCCCATGTGGCATTAAACAGTCTTACTAGTCTTATCTCACACTCTTCCTCCTCATAAATTCTACCTTCTAGCCAAACTGGAAAATAATCTGTTCCTCACACTTGACTTGCTGTCTCCTGCCTCAGGGCAGTTGTGTAGGCTGTCCTTCATACCTGGAATGCACTCCCTCCCCTCTCTCCACCTACTGATTTTTTTTTTTCTTTCAAAGTGTTGCTCTCAATCAGTCAGTCAGTCAATAAGCATTTTATTAAACACTTACTATTGACCAGGATCCATGCTAATTGCTGAGGACATAAAGGCAGAAAAAGAGAAAAAAGAAAAGAAAAACTAGTCCCTACCTTCAAGGAGCTCACATTCTGATGGGGGAGACAGTATACAAACAACTATGTACAGACAAGATATACTCAGGGCAAATTAAAAAGGGGAAGCCAAAAGTTATTTACTCCAAGGAGCCTTCCATGATTCTCCCAAGTGAAAGTGATTTCTCTCTTCGAATTTTCTTATAGTACTTTGCCTTTTTAAAAAATTCTTATCTTCTGTCTTAGTATCAATTCTTTTTTTAAAAAAAAGCACACCCTTATTTCTTTATTTTAAAAATATTTTCCCACATTTACATGATTCATTTTCTTTCCCTCCCCACTCCCAGAGCTGAGAAGCAATTCCACTGGGTTGTCCAAATGTCATCTTAGTATCCATTATAAAACAGAAGAGTGGCAAGGGCCAGGCAATCAGAGTTAAGTGACTTTCTCGGGATCGCCCAGCTAGGAAGTGACTGAGGTCAGATTTGAACCTAGATATTCCTGAGTCCAGATCTGGCACCGCTACCTAGCTGCCCCTCTCCTTTGCCTCTTGTATCATCTGTATTTGTGTACAGGTCACACCCTGCCACTAGACTATCAGCCCTAGGAGGGTGAGAATTTTCTCTTTTTTCACCTCCATACTGTCCTTCAAAGTAAGTGCTTCAAAATGCTTAATTAGCATCCCAGATCCAGAGGATGCTAAGCCTTGGAGGAACTTGAGAGATCCTCTAAACCAATTCTCATTTTGCAGCTGAGAAAACTGAGACTTGACGTCAGGCAGGGTGAGCTAGAAACATCTGAAACAGCCTGGCAGGGTGAAAGAGTAGTCAAGGCCCTCTGAGCTGGAGATCTGATTCCAAATCAAGTTTTCAGGAGATAGGGGGAAAGAACTGGGCTGCCCGGGCCTCGGTTTCCTCATCTGTAAAATAAAGGGGTTAGACTAGCCTCTGAGATTCTTTCAAGCCCTAGTTCTATGTTCCTAGGTTCCCCTTCCTCACACAATAGCTTTATTCAGAGCTCCAGCAGAGTCATCCTGCCTGCCTTCAGGATATAACCCCAGCCCCAAACCCCACAGCACATATCTTCATGGAAAGAACCAACCTTTTAGGCACTGAGCCTGGAGTGTCTTGGAGCCAGAAGCCCGCCAAGGCAGGGTAAACTATCCTGTATCCTCAGTCAAGTAACTTTTCTCTGTGCCTCAGTTTTCTCATCCCTCAAATGGGGATTATCATCCGTGGGCTCCCCTCCTCACAGGGCTGTTGTAAAGGAAGTGCTTCGTAACCCTCATAACATGACAGAGAGAAAGCAGTTATTATTATTATTTCTTCTTGTTTTATGATACACTATAATTAGTTATGATGATGATTATTTCTCCACTAGGCTGCTTGCTCTGCTCATCTCTGGCTTTTGTAGGGAGGAGAATAAAGCAGTTCAAATCCTGCCTTTTTGGCATTCTACCTGTGTGACGCTGGGAAAAATCACTAAACCTCTCTGGGTCTCAGTTTCCTCCAAAATGAGGGGTGGGGAGCGGACTAGCAAGCTTTCTGGGTTCCCTTGCAGCTCTAGCAGACCCCGCTAGTGGGAAGAAGAGTGAAGTAACGCCTAAGTAGGAAGAGACGGAGAGGGGAAGAAGGAGGACTCCATGAAGAAAAAAACAAAAACGTTGTGTGCTGTTTGTGGTTACACAGCTGCACACACAACTGGGCATTAGTGATGATAATGAGCTGTGAAGATTTTATCAGGCTCCCAGAGAGAGCTCCTTGGGTCACCCCCCTCCTCCCCCAGTCTCATCTGAGGTGGTAACAATTGTGTTTTCTTTCTTAAGTGGAACATCAGATTACCCAGGTCTGATTTCGCCGCTGATTGGGGCGTCCACTTAACATCCTGACAGCAGCTCCAGAGTGGAGCAAGCCTGGTGGCAGCGGAGGGCCTGCTCGCCCATCGATCATACGCTAACGGATCACCAGCAGGGCCAGGCCTTGATGTCATTAGTGGGCCCCTTCCAGAACTTGGTGGCTTCCCTAACTCCGGCTAACTAGGTTTCTGTCCAATTTCCCCTTTCTCTCCGGACAGACCTCAACGCGTAGGAAGCCTCCCTTTGTGGCTGTTGAGGAGGCTCAGGGATGTCATCCCCCTCCCCGCCTCCTCCCTCTACAGCTCAGAGATTGTGGGAGCCAGAAGAGGCCTTAGAGATTGTCCGGGGCGACCCCTTTATTTTATAGGAGAGGACGCTGAGGTTCTGAGAGAAGCGATTAGTGACAGGGTCTGGGCGTCCGGCTCAAGCCTCCTGGCTCCTACTCCAGGTGTGGAGAATACGCAGCAAGAGAGCCCATCCCCTTTGTTTAACAGAGAAGGCTGAGGGACATTAAGGTGGCTGAACCTTCCTGAGTTCCAATCTGGCCTTGGATTTTTACTAGTTTTGTGACCCTGGGCAAGTCGCTTAATCCTGTTTGCCTCAGTTTCCTTATCTGTCAAATGAGTCGGAGAAGGAAATGGCAAACCACTCCAGTGTCTCTGCCAAGAAAGCCCCAATCAGGGTCACGAAGCGTCAGACAGCCTGACAGGGCCAAACAACAGCAGCAACCACAAAAGGAACATCCAGGGAGTTGCCTGGAGTCTCAGTTAGAGTGAGAGGCAAAACTGGTGTTCCTGATCCAAGTTCAGGTCTCTTTCTGTCACACCATGGGGCAGGAGTGAGTGGGGAGCGCACAGCCAAGAGCAGGAAAGTTTGGCATAGAGTCACCCTTCCCTCTTGGCTGCCTGGAGCATTCTGCTCCTTTAAGAACTTCCCACAGACGATAAGGAGACCTCCACCGGCCATTCCTTGACTAGTCATGCATGGAGGCAAAAGGAACAGGGATAGTGATTGACTCGGTGACAGAAACTAGGAGGAGGTAGTGAGGCCTCTCTGCTGGCCTTAGTCCAGCTGGATGACAAGAGCCAAGGCCTTTGTAAGCATGAGCTGCTAGAACCAGCCCCAGAGAACACATCTGGATCTGTAAGCTGAGGCCCTGGCCGGCACCTCCAGAGAGGGGCCAGCAAATCCCGAAGAAGCGGAGGCACTCAGCTTGCAGGGAGGATTTTCCACAAACGCTCGCTCGAGCCGTGTACGAGAGCTGGAACAGGGTCATTCTGGGGTATCCACCCGACCCCGGCTGGCCGTCCAGGGTGTATATTTTCAAGAGACTCCTTCTAAGCCCTAGTAGCAGCTGGATCATAGGAGAGAGAGCTCCAGAGGATAGTAGATCATCTAGTCTGATCTGCTTTCATTTTTCAGGCAGGGAGAGGGGAGGGGACTTGTAAAGGCACAAATAGTTAGAGTATTTAACCTAGAATCAGGAAAATCTGAGTTCAAATCAGATACTTCCTAGCTGTGTGATCCTGGGAAAGTCACTAACCTCACCTAGTCTCAGTTTCCTTATCAGTAAGGGAGTATCTATCTCCCAGGGTTGTTGTGAGAATCATGCGATTTAAGTGCTAGCTATTATTACCCTGTTATTGTTATTATTATTATTACCCAAGCGGAGCTGGGATCACTCTCAGTTCTACTGATTCAAAGTTGAATGTTCTTTGTTATCACACTCCATGACCTCAGAGTCATAGATGCTGGACGCAGCTATTTCTGTGAGGTACTGAATTTGGAGTAAATTCCTAGAGTTGGAAGGGGACCTCTGAGGTCTCCTAGTTTAGTCTCCTCCTGAAGCTCGAATCTTCTCTAGAACATCATTGTCAGAAGGACATCCAGTTTCCGTCCAGACTTCCAATGATAGGAAACTCACTACCTCCCAAGGCAGTCCAGTTCACTGGTGGGCAGTTCTCATTATTCAAAGTATTTTCTCACATTGAGCTATTTGCTTCTCTGTGGCCGTCCCCCATTTCTCCTGGTTCTGCCCTCTGGGGCCAAACACAATAAACCCAAAGTCTTTTCAGTGGGGTAGCCCTTACAATACTGGAAAACATCTCTCCTGTCCTTTCCAAGTCTTCTCTTCTTTAGGCTAAATGTCCCAAGTTCCTTCAACTTCTCCTTGTATGGCATGGTTTTCAGTCCCCTCATCACCCTGATTATATCTCTTGGATATGTTCGAGTTTGTCCAGGTCTTTCCAAATATGCAAGCTGGGTTTCTTTATATATTTTACAGTAATCCAAAGTCAAGCCACAATCAGATAGGATGCGGACACATAGGATGTCGAGAGAAATGCTGCTCCTCTGGCCTCACTAAACTACCTGAACAGAAGAAGCTTTAACATATTAGAAAAGCTTCCTATAGAGATCTCGTAGGCATTACTCTGAACTCAGCTTGCCAACTCCACAGACTTCTTGGGGTGGTCATTGCCCAAGACACTCTCTTAGGGGCCTTGGGGTGATGGAATTTCATTTGAAATAATCTTTAGAAATGAAATTCCACTTCTCACCACCTTGGATGAGCTCCCCCAGCTTATCTAGAGATCTGCTCTATGGAAACTAATAGTGAAGTTCCAGAATATTAGTGATGTAATGATGGAGAGAGAGAGAGAGAGAGAGAGAGAGAGAGAGAGAGAGAGAGAGAGAGAAAGAAGGGGGGGGCAAGAAGGAAGGAAGGAAAGAGGAAAGAACGAAGGGAGGGATGGATGGAAGGTCCTCACTGCCCTTTCTATTGCTGGATTTGGCCCAAAGATCAATCATTTTGTCCACGGATAAACATAAAAGAATAATAGCAGAACTTGTCCCAGGACCACTTTTTTTTCTGAATTCTATGGAACATAAAGATAAGGACAAAATAAAACAGCAACAACTACCACCACCTACATTGACAACCTCCTAATACTCATAGTGGTGGTGGTGGCGGTGGTGGGAACTCTGGGTTCTTCCAATTGATTGAAAATTGGCAAGTCCTCCCAATTCAGAAAAGCTTGGATCCAGTGACGTACAGAAGCAAACTAAGTTCAGAGGCTATCACCAGTGGCACTGACCACCCAGGGATTAATTTTTCTAGGCATAGCAACTCAAGAACAAGTCCACATGGAGACATGGAGGGGCTAAGATCTGTGCATGGAGGAAGCCAATGATTGGGGCACAGAATAACAGCTCCCGTTTCATGTCCCTCTAGGCTATATAGGGTGCTTCACCTTCCCCACTGAGCAGACAGTGCAAATATTATCAGCCTGCCCCCTTTCCCTTTCCTGACTCCTTTGCTGCGCTATCCACCCCTCAACTGATTATAAGCTCCTAGAAGGCAGGAACTATCTCTCCATTTATTAATTGCAACCCCAGTGCTTAGCAAAGTGTCTAGCACATAATAGGCTCTTCATAAATGTTTATTGGATTGGATTGAACCCCGATTTTACAGAGAAGGAAACTTGCCCAGAGTCACCCAGGCGACTGACTGAGCTAGGAATGGAAACCCAGTGCTCTGGCTCTTTATTCACAGTCTACACAAGCCCTGTCTGGCTTGGCTGGAGGCCCTCTACTGCCCTCCAACCTTTCTGGCTCTGAGTCTGGCTGGTTACCTTCTTCCTCTTACCTAAATAAATAGCCCTTGACCTTCAGCTGAACAACCAAGGTTCACCTTCCCGCTGCATATGCACAATGCAGCTCTAACCCCCCCACACGTGTGTTCAGCACAGTGTATACATGGGTGCGTATATGTGCCTGCATGTATAGGCATAGGCGTGTATATATTTCTCCTTTCAATATCCCGGCATTCGATTTGGAGGATCTTTAGATTATCTTAATCTAAAAACAAATTTCAAAAAAGTCAGAGCGGATGCTGACAGGCTCGATTGAGCCATCCGGCCCTGAGCGATGGGTTGTTTCTCCGGCTCCCTCCCTCCTCTTCCCTCCTTCTCTCTCTCTCTGTCTCTCTGCCAGACTCTGCTTTAGCCAGAGGACAGGGAGGGAAGGAAAGGGAGAGAGGAGGGAGGAAGGGAGGGAAGGAGGGGAGGAGGAAGGAAAGAAGGGGAAGAAGAGGAAGAAGGAGGGAAGGATCTGGCTGGGCTGCCTCTGGAAGCCTCCTTTTTGTCAGCTCGCCTACTTTACTAGAGGAAACAAGGGAGTTCCCCTCAGCTCCGATGAAGGTGGCTGAACTCGGCAACCGCAAGGAATGCGCCGTTGCTGGTGTTGGGAAAGATTTATCACCGCCCGGGCCTGGGAGCTCTGCCCAGCCTGGCTGGCCCCTCTGCTCAGTCTCTCCTCTGCTGAAAGATGGGAGGAAATTCTTTGCCCTCCAAGGATGGGGAATCTCTTCTTGCTCACAGGATGCCCCCTCCCATTCATTCCCTGGCAGTTCCCTGGTCCCCGGGGCAGTCTGAGGAGGAGGAGGAGGAGGCTTCTTGACACCACTGTCTGCCCGACTCAGAAAGTGCCCTGCCCCAGCTCAGGGGAGCTGGAGCCCAGGAGACCCCAGGCTCCTCCTCTTCTGGCCATGCTCTGTACTTCGAACACACCCAGGCCCAGGCAAGAGGTTGTTACAGAGGGGAGGAGGGAGAGGGGGCGGGCTGGAAGAAGAAGGAGAAGAATGAAGAGGGAGAGGAAAAAGAACAGGGGAAGGTGGTGGCAGAGGTAAAGGATGAAAAGGAAGAGGAAGACAAAGTGGGAGGAGGATCCTGCTGGCTCTCACCCACACTGGCCCAATTAAAGCATTAAGAACAATGGATGTGGGGGCAGCTGGGTGGCTCAGTGGATTGAGAGCCAGGCCTAGAGACCAGACGGGAGGTTCTAGGTTCAAATCTGAACTTGGACACTGCCTAGCTGTGTGACCCTGGGCAAGTCACGTCACCCCCATTGCCTAGCCCTTACCACTCTTCTGCCTTGGAGCCAATACACAGTATTGACTCCAAGATGGAAGGTAAGGGTTTAAAAAAAATTTTTTTTTAAAGAAAAGGGGGGGAAAAAAAGAGCAAGAGATGTAAGTCTATAGATCTGACAGGATTTCCCAGCTTTCTTGTGAGGAAGGAAGGAAGGGAAGGAGAAAGGAAGGGAAGGAGGAAGGGAGGGAGGGAGGGAGGGA
>NC_058131.1:315595123-315615300 GCF_016433145.1 Gracilinanus agilis
CCCCATCCTAGGGCTTGGGGGTAGGTGGGGGGGATGGTGGGCGGAGACGGGCCCCTAATCCTGCCTGGCCCACTGTATTAAAGAGGATGCCTCAGCTGGGACAAAGCAGGGCTAATCCCAGGGAACGCCTCCCCAGGTCACCAGTCAGGGAAAGAAGCTTTTCCCCCGAATCCCCAGGCTTCAGGCTGCAGACCCAGGCCCTCTCTGTGGCGAGGCCCTCCCAAGCTCTGCTTCCCCATCTCTTCCTTCCCTCCACAAAGACTTAGGAAGGGACTGTGCTAGGCAGGAGGTTCCACACAGAGATGAGAGCTGGTCCTTATCCTCGTGCCACTCACTTGGCCAGAAAATCTTCACTTTATCCCAGATTAAATTAAATTCAACCGATGTTCGTTAAGTGGCTACTGCGGGTTCAGCCCAATGCTAGGTATGGAGTAGGGGAGGTAGAAAGTTTAGATAAGACAGCAGCCCTGCCCTCACCCAGGACTACATAAATGCTATCATTTTTAGTATTATTACCATCAGTATTCACAGATCACAAGAGAAGTGCCCTAGAGAGCAGGAGAAAGAGGGTTCTGTGAGGCAAGTGGAGCAGGGTAAGATCAGGATAGGCTTGCTAGAAGAGGTGGCATTTGGGACTAGAAAGAATGGGTAGGATTCCACCAGGGGCACAGGAGGAAGGAGAGTATTTGAAGTAAAAGACAAGGGCCAGAGACACAGGGCACATGCCGTGACCATGGATCTTTGCCCAGTTGAACAAAGCCTTCAGGATGTGGAGGAGAGTCATTTGAGATGAGACTGGAAGATTATGGAGGGCCTTGAATGCCAAGCATGAGAGCCGAATTGTAATAGTATTCAAAATGAAAAAAAATTTTTTTTGGGCAGAGGAGCAACTTAACCTGACCTGTGCATGAGCATCAAGAACACAGGAGGTAGAATTTCAGTGTTTGAAGAATGGCTTCATCTTGCCAGGCAAGCTCAACTCATGCTTCTTTGAGGAAACCTTCAGTTTCTTCCTTTCTTAAGCTTTGGCTGTGAAACACACTCGTTTGGAGTCTGAGGTTTTATGCCTTAAGATAGACTAGCAAACTTTACTGGCCCACAGACTTTTAGAAATCTTTGGGCCCTGTGCAAGATTTTGTAGATTGGCCCCTTCCCAGGAATACATCCAGAGATCCTTGCCAGGCTTCACCTAGTTGGCTGGGTAGCCCTGGGATTTGGAGGAGTCGGGGGCAGAGAGCTGTCCCCTAATAACTTGGACTATCTCCTAGGAGTGGCCTCATGTCTTCGGGTTGGGAGAAGGGCCTGCTTTAAGGAGCCCATATCTGGAGATTCTGGAAAGAGTAGCCCCTGCTCTGCTCTGGGCTTCTTGTCTTCCAGAAAGAAATAGTTCTTCATGGGAACTATAAAAACTAGAAGAATATAATATAATATGATATGATATGACATGATACAATATAATATGTGATATAATATATGTGATATAATGTGATATATGACATAATAGATAAGATGTTATATACAATATATTCAATATGTGATACATTTATTATTAACTATATAGTGCATAGTATTCTATATTATATATAAATTGTATAGAATAGAATAATATATAATAGGATATAACATGAATGTATTTATATATAATATAAATGTAATTTATGATATATAATTATATTATATGTGATATACTAGAAATATATTATATATTATTTATTTATTGTGTATTACATATGTGCATATATTAGTTATATTATATTATATTTAGAATATAATAGAATGAACATAGACTTGAGCATTGGAGAACCTGAATTCCAGTCCTCATCTTGCCCCTTATTAGCTTTGGCCAAGTCACCTCCTCTCTCTGAGCCTGTTTCCTCACCTATAACAGGAGGGAGTTGTACTACATGATCTTTGAGGTTCTCATCTGCTTTGGGTCCTGTGACACCAGTGTAATCTTGAATTACATTGAATTGAAGCCCTGAATGCCAATAGTGACAGTTGCAGGTCCCCCTCTCCTTCCCACCATGGGGCAGTGCCAGATAGGGAGGGGGAGCTCGTTGGGAACAGGAAAGGAGGAGTTGAGTTGAGTGATTGGCAGTAATATTCCAGTGACTCTGTGACCTCCCAGATGTGGGCATTCTCTCCCACAATGCAGATCTCACCCTATCTATGCCTACTCATCCTGGGGGACCATAAGCTCTGAAAGGGAGCCCCAGATTGCTGAGAGCCTTGCTCATTTTCTTTCAACATTGAAAGAATGCCAGCAGAACACCAGAAGAACACCGACACAGCACCACTGGCTATCCCTCACTCTCATTCCATCTTTTTTTTTTTCTGTTCATACATTGCTTTGATGGCATCTTTTATACCCTAAATCAAGAAATTTCTTTAAAAAAAAAGATGGCAGGGATAACTGGGTAACTCAGCAGATTGACAACCAGGCCTAGAGATGGGAGGTCCTAGATTCAAATCTGGTCTCAGACACTTCCTAACTGTGTGACCCTGGGCAAGTCACTAGATACAATTGCCCACCCCTTACCACTCTTCTGCCTTAGAACTGATACTTAGTATTGATTCTAAGACAGGAGGTAGGAGTTTAAAAATAAAGATGGCTCACATCTATGAATCTTTGGCCAATAATCCTCTATATGAATGGGTTTTTGTTGTTGTTGTTATTCACATAGCTAGAAATGTATGGCCCCAAATGGAAAATCAATAAATCAGCCAATCAGCATGTACTATATGCCATGCACTGTGCTAGGCCCTATGCTTCCCTATGGGGAAGGGAAAGGAATAAGTATTTCTATAGCACCTGCTATGTGCTAGGCACTGTGCTAAGTGTTTAACAAATAATATCTCATTTGATCCTTACAACCATCCTGAGTCAGAAGTGCTATTGTTATTTGTTATTCCAGTTTTACAAATGAGGAAACTGAGGCAAATGAAAGTTAAGTATCTTGCCCAATGTCACATAGCTGGTAAGCATCTTAAGGCCAGATCTGAATTGTCTTTATGTCTAGAGGCCCATTTTCTTTCATTTTTTTTTAAACCCTTGTACTTCGGTGTATTGTCTCATAGGTGGAAGATTGGTAAGGGTGGGCAATGGGGGTCAAGTGACTTGCCCAGGGTCACACAGCTGGGAAGTGGCTGAGGTCAGATTTGAACCTAGGACCTCCTGTCTCTAGGCCTGACTCTCACTCCACTGAGCTACCCAGCTGCCCTAGAGGCCCATTTTCTATCTGCTGCATCACCTAGCTAGAAACAACATCAACTTCTGAGGAGCTTATAGTCTAATAGAGGATCAAATAATAACAGCTAACATTTATAAAGTATTTACCATGTGCCAGGCACTGTGCTAAGCATGTTACAATTATTATGTCACTTGATCCTCACAATAATTCTGGGAGGTGGGTGCTATTATTATCCCCATTTTACAGATAAGGAAAGTGAGGCAGACAGAAGATAAATGACTTGCCCAGGGTCACATAGTTAGCTAGTAAGTATCTGAGGATGTGAACTCAGATCTTTCTGATTCCAGGCCTAGTCTCTGTCTACTGCACCACCTAGCTGCTTCTAGACAACAAGTCTGTGAGTATATGCAGCATGTAAATAATATGAATAAATGTAAACATGTCCAAAATATTTAAATATAAGATAGTTTTAGAGGCAGGACACTAGTGATGTGCTTAATCAGGAAAGGCTTTCCATAGAAGATGGTGCTAGAGTGATGTCATAAGGAAAATATTTATAAAGCAAAGAAAAGAAACTTAGGTGGCACAGTGGATAAAGCACCAAGTCTAGAGTCAAGAAGACCTGAGTTCAAATCCAGTCTCAGATATTTACTAGCTGTGTGACCTTGGGCAAGTCACTTAACCCCGTTTACCTCCATTTCCTCATGTATAAAATGAGCTGGAGGAGGAAATGGCAAACCACTCTGTTAAGAAAACCCCAAATGGGTTCACAAAGAGTAGAACACTGCTGAAACGACTGAACAACAATGTATTCCAGGTATATGGGATGGCCAGTGCAAAAGAATGGAGATGGGAGAAGATGTGTCTTTGGAGGACACAGAGGCAGGGATCACTAGATGGTCGCATGTGGGAATCTGAGTCATAGCCAATGAAGTTGGAAAGATATATCAGAGGCAGATTATGAGAGGTTTACAGTACAGAGAGATCTTTGCCCCAGGGACTCGAGGCTGGGCCAGCCAAAGGGTACTGTTGAGATTGAAGTGGCACCAAAGATGTGAGCTCATGGGAGCAGGATCCCAGTGGTATTGGGGCCAATCTTAGAACTGGAGCATATCAGCAAGAAAAGGAACCTCAGTTCTGAATCCTCCTCTACACTCCTGACAAATGGTTATCTAGACTCTCCTTGAAGATTTGGACCTACAGCATTTGGTTTCAAATCCAAATTTTACTATATGACATTTATATATATATATATATATATATGTATATATATATCATCTATATGACCTTGGGAAAGATATTTAACCTCTCTGCACTTCAGCTTCCTGTAAAATGAAAGGATTCGACTAAAGAGTCTCTAGTGTCCTTTTTCCAATGAATTTGACTCCAGTAACTGGAAACTACTGAAGTGGTTGATGCCACAATCCAAATGGGTAGGTGGTATTCCTGCTTCTTTACAACTTATTATGAGACGGTAGGGTCGTAGTCTCTATATCTCACTGGATCACAAACCTAGGGCTGGAAGAGACCTTAAAGAACTACATGGTCCAATTATCTAGATTCAAAGGTCTTTCACCTCCTGACTCCCCAGCACTTGGCACAGATTGCAGCAGCTGCCAGGACATGCTCACATCAGATTGGGTGGGAAGGAGATGAACTCTCCCATTTGTCTATCTTTGCACTGGCTGTACCCTCATGCCTGGAATGCTTGTTCTCTTTCCTCCATCTCCGAGACCCTCTAGATTCCATCAAGACTGCTCAAATCCTCCCTTCTCTTGGAAGCCTTTCCAGATACTGATGCCTCCTTACCTTCTAAAATGACCTTGTATCTCTTTCTTTTTTTTAAACCTTACTTTCCACCTGAGAATCAATACTGTGTATTGGTTCCAAAACAGAAGAGTAAGTGATAAGGGCTAAGCAATGGGGGTTAAGTGACTTGCCCAGAGTCACACAGTTAGGAAGCGTATAAGATCAGATTTGAACCTAGGACCTCTCATCTCCAGCCCTGGCTCTCAATCCACTGGACCACCCAACTGCCTCCTTTGTATCTCATCCAAAGAACTTGGGTTAAAATTTTGCCTCTGATGCTGACTACCCATGTAACTTTGGGTAAATTGGTTAACTTCTCATCTGTAAAATGAAGGGAATCAAATAGATAGCATTTGAGGTCCCTTCTAGCCCTACATATATAATTTTATCTTGTATAGACTCATTTATGTACATATTACCTTTCCCACTATTACCTATTCCACTCCACTTGAAGGTAGACTACTTTTTTGTTTGTTTGGTTGGTTGGTTTTTTGCTTTTTCTTTGTATTCTCAGTACTTAGCTCAGAGTCTGGCACATAGAAAACATGTAAAAAATGTTTGTTGATTGATTGAACTCACTAGTGGGACATTATTGAGTAAAAATTCCACAAATCCCCTACATTGAACATCACTAAACTGCTAGGTTATTCCAGAAAGATGGAGTTGAGTTAGTAAACACTTCATTTCTTCCAGCACTTTCTGTTTTCATGGCTCCATTGCCCAGTCAGTTGACCAGGAACAAGGAAAAAAGGAAGATGAAGTCCATCATAAGAGACTTAAGGAAGGATTTCGGAATGTCTCCAGGAAGCCCATGGGTACCTCTCTCTCTTCATGAAACATAGAGATTGATCTTGCCACCTGCAGAAAGCTTATCACAATCTAGGAAAGGGTGACCATATGTCCGGGCTGGTGACTGATGGGATATCTCTACATTAGTTGAGGGAAGAAGAGTGAGGAAAGAAGAGGAGATGAGGAAAGCAAAAACAGTGGAGAAGAGGAGGAACAAGAGAAAATCATCAATAATCTTTGGCTTCACAAATGGGAGAAGGGAGAAAAGAATCATAGCTTTAGAGCTGGAAGGCACCTTAGAGGCCATTAAGCCAATATAGACAATCCCCTTATTTTATAGATAAAGAAACAGAAGTTTCAGGGGAATTCAAATGACTTGCCCAGAGTCGCATTCAAGACAGGGGTGGGATTCTAGAGTCAGCTCTTTCTACTGGAACAAATTGGAGAGGAGAGGAGGAAAGGAGAAGGGAGGAGAAGAAAGCAAGGGAAGGGAGAAATGAGAAGGAAATGGAAGAAAGTGGGAGGGAGGAAAGAATGGAGAAGAGATGAGTGTAGAAGAAAGGGAAGGGGGGGAAGGGAAGGTAAAACAGGAGACAAGAGAATCTGATAAAGGGGGAGGGGGAACTAGGTGTGCAAAGCAGAGCCAAGCTCAGCCTCCTCCATCTTTCTCTCTCACCATGGCAACAACGGGCCTGCTAGCACTGTTCAAGCTCCAGTCCTGATGCAGACACATTCAGGGTTCCTGGGAAGGCTAGAATGTACCCCCATACAGGGTTTGGAAGTGCTGAGAGGGGTGGTGCCAGGGCTGCTCCCTCTTTCTTTCTGTGCCCAAACAGGAAAACTTCCTGGGCCACTAGACTCCAGTGAACAGAATTAGCCACATAATGAGGCTGAACCAAGGTTGGTCCTGGGTACCCAGGGCCTAGCCCAGAAAGGGGAGCCCCAAAGAAGCACTCAGATACAGGAGCTCCAACTATCCTTTAGTCAATGGGGTCCTGGGACCTGATATTCCCAGTGGTCCAACAGATTACATCAGCTTTGTCCAAGCTGTCTCAGTATAGTGAATAAGGGGCAGTCTTTCTTCCCAGCTTTCTTCCCCCAAAGAAGTAAGCTCTAAAATTAGGCCATGTTTATTTCTTCCTAAGTTACCCTTACTGGATCTTCCTCTCCCATGTAGGAAGTAAGCATAGGACTAGAACTGCAAATAACCTAAAAATCTTAAAAAGCATCTAGTTCAATCTCTTGTGAGTTTACAGAGGGAAACTGAGGCCCAAAGAAAGGAAATTACTTTTTCAAGATTACACAGGGAGTAAGATGTCTAGACAGGATGAGAACTCAGATCCTCCAACACACATCAAGATCTCTTCCCATTCTACTGGCTCCCCTCAGCATGGAGCAAAACTAGGCCATCTTCATAGGAGGGATACCTGACAAAAGGGAGATCTTGGCGTTCCCCAGATGCTATCAGTTCCTCTTGCTCAGTGATTGGAATGACCAGGAATCAGTTCACCATAAATTAATCAGAAGGGGTTAATCAAATTCCCATGAGAAGACCATTATCAGGAAGAAATGTAACATCATGGCAGAATCCTCACTTTGAATCAAAAGGATTCTTGTTCTTTTATTTACTCTCTGAACAGGGGCGAACTCCATTTTTCTGATCTTCTGTTCTTCATCTATAGAATGAAGGACTTTAGGAAGGGTTCTAGCTCTTGGCATTTATTTTACAAATTACAAAACTAAAGTCTATGAGGGGAAACGATTTATCCAAGGTTTCACAGGAAGAATATCAGATCAAATCCTTACTAATTGTGCTAGTGAGTAGAGGCACTAGGATCTTCTAGAAGGAACCCCCTACTCAACTATTTTCTGAATCTCACTTCTTCCCTCTGTCCCTCATTAGCAAGGTAGGGATTCTATTTAGATTACAGACATGGGACTCCTGATGCCTTCCAGCATCCTGATGAAATCTAAAGAGTTTGAGTTCTTAACTTTCTTTGAACAAGTAAATAGGGAAAAAAAATTCCAACTCAAAAGCCAACATCCTCAGAGCGATTAAGCAAAACCTTCATTCCTCCCTTCAAATTGGATGACCCTGCCAGCTCCTGCTCCATTAAAACAACCACAAATGTTAATTATAGCTATAAAAAGCCACCCAGTATTTATATTTAATGCATCGATTTCCCCATGGCCTCCGTGGGATCACTCACAGTTCAGGCTCTTCCATCAGCTTCCTTAGAAAGGGTGGCAGCAAATCTGAAATTATGCTATGAAAGTGATTCAAACGTACATATCCTTTGACTTTCAGACTTTACTGCTAGGCATATACTCCAGATATTAAAGACAGAAGAAGGAAAAAAAAAAGGTCTTGTGGAATCGTGTGCACCAAAATAGTCATGGTACCTACTCCTTAGGGCATTTGTCAGGCTCAAATGAAATAATAACTCTAACAGGCTTAGCACAATGCCCAGCACATAGTAAGTGCTACCTAAATGCTAGCTATTATTTTTCTAGCAGCAGTTTCCATGGCCACAAAGAACTAGACACCAAATGGAAGCCCATCAGTTAAGGAATGGCTTAATACATTGTGGTACATGAATATAATGGAATATTACTGTGCCATAAGAAATGGTGAATGTTAAGAATTCAGAGAAGCATGGGAAGATTTATATGACCTGATGAAAAATAAAATAAGCAGAACCAGGAAAACAATATACAATTACAAAATTATGATGATTTACAATGCAAATAGAGCCAAAGCAGCAAAAGACCGTCAAACAATGGCACATAACTGTAATGATGGAGCTTGTCCTTGAAGAGAAGTGAGAAAATATATCTTTTCTTTGCAAGGTAGGGTTCTACGGGTGTGAAATAGTACATAGACTATCAGACTTATTTGATAGTTCATTAGTCTTTCTGAACTACTTTTTCTTCCCCTTCTTTTTTTGTCATAAGGATGGCTCTGTGGGATGGGAGAGGTGAAAGAGATATGTTTGAAAATGAAGGTGCTGGAAAGAAAGAAAGAGAAAAAAGGGAGAAAGAAAAGGAATGAAGAAAGAGAAAAGAATGGAAGGAAGGAAGGAAGGAAGGAAGGAAGGAAGAGAAAGAGTAGAGTCATAGCAGTGTCATCAAACCGGATCTTTAACCAGGGTCTTAATCATGGAAAGAGGACTCAGTGGCAAATCAGTCGCCGCCGGCCCCTTCTGTGTCTAACAAACCTCATCCTAATAACTCTCAAATACAAATCATCCCATTGTTTTGGAACTGAGTAGGGCCCAAACTGGATCAGAGTCGTAGGGTCTTGGTTAGAATCCTGCATCTCTTTCTTACTATCCACACAACCTTAGATGTGAGATCATAAACTGAGAGCAGGAAGAGACTTTACAGGTCCATTTTACAGATGAGGAAACTGAGATCCAGGGAAGTGAAGTGGACTTGTCCAAGGTTGAACAGGTGGTAAGAAGCAGATAAAGAATTCTAACCAACACTCAAGTTCTCTGATTCCAAATTCAGTGCTCATCTATAAAATAAAGGACTTGGATTTGTGACTTCTGCTCCCCTCCAGCTCTAAATCCTATGAACTTGTACCCCTATGACCTTCGCCACTGTTCCTGTGATTTCTTAACTAGAAAGGAAGAGAGAAAGCTGAGATCAGACATTGGTTTATGACAATGATTTTCATATTGGCCATAGAGAAGACCTCTATCTCCATGCTTCATTCCAACCTTCACATACTTTTTTTTGTTCTTTTTTTTTAAAACCTTACCTTCCATTTTAGTATCAATTCTTTTTGTTGTTGTTTGTTTGTTTTAAATCCTTACCTTCTGTCTTAAAATCAATCGATTCTAAATATCAGCCCCAAGGCAAAAGAGTGGTAAGAGCCAGATAATCATGGTTAAATGACCTGCCCAGAGTCATACAGCTAGGAATTATTCTTTACATATATCTAAGATGAATTTTCCTCCTTCGTAGACACATATCATTCCTATTCTCAGCAATCTTTAGCGACTCTCTGTTTTCCCAGTCAAGTTCAAATTCTGCCTGGTAGCCAAGGCTCTCCAGTGTCTGGCACCAACATGCCTTCCCAGCCTTATCTCATCTTGCTCCCCTCCCCGCTTTTTATGTTCCAGACAGAAAAACTCATTGCCCTGAAGTTTCTTGTCTCTTTGCTCAGACTGTTCTGTTCTGGAATGAACGCCCTTTCTTGTCCCGTTGATTCCCTATCCATACTTTAAAGCCCAAATTCAATGCCACTTTTTCCAAGGTTCTTCTTGCTTCCCACGTTTATGGTGATTTTCTCTCTTGGACTTTGTAGAGCAATTTTTTTTTTTGGTACCTTCACAGTGGAGTGAACACTGAATTTGGAGCCAGGAGATGTAGATTCAAATCCTAGGTCTGCTGTTTGCTACTCGTCATGGCATTAGCTAAATCACTGAACCTTACCAAGCCTCTCTTTTCCCATCTGTGTCATTAGGGTGTTGAGTTAGATGATTTCTAAGGTTTTTGCAGACTTTAGGACTGTATGATTCCTATGTACTGACCATATTATATTGGATATTATGAGTTTCTATGTATGTGCCTTACATTCCATGAAGGCAGGATTGTGTCTCATTGATTAAATATTTTTTAACCCTTACTTTCTGTCTTGGCAACAATTCTAAGACAGAATGGCAAGGGGCAATTAAATAGGGTTAAGTGACTTGCCCAGGGTCACACAACTAGGAAATATCTGGGATAAAATTTGAACTCATGTCATCCTGATTCTAGGTTTGTCTCTCTATCCACTGTGCCACCTAATCATTTAAACTTTATTTCCCTACATTATACACAGAGATGGATACACTGTGGTAAAATTGAATGTAATGGACTTCTCTACTGGCAGCAATGCAATGATCCAGGACAACTATGAGGGACTTATAAGAAAGAATGCTATCTACATCCAGAAAAACAACTGTGGGAGTAGAAACCCATAAGAAAAACAACTGCCTGATATAATTAGGGATATTGACTCAAAATGAGCAAATATCAACAATATGAAAATAGGTCTTGATCAATAACACATGTAAAACCCAGTAGAATTGTGCATTGGCTATGGGAGAGGGTGGGAGGAGGGAAGGGAAAGAATATGAATTCTATAACCATGGAAAAATGTTCTAAATTAATTAATTAAATAACATTTTAAGATTAAAAAAAAAGAATGTAAAAAACCCCTTTATCTCCCCTAATAAACAGTAAGGGATACTGTATACTGTGGATGTTTGCTAAATGTTTGTTGAGTTTGATATGTAATTTTATTAGAGACAATGGAACCAACCTAGGCTCTCTAGACCCCATGGGCAGTGACTCAGAAGAGGTGTCCTTAAAAAGAATTAGATTATTCTGGTGAACTGTTGGGTTGCTTTGGAGATGACAGGCTATTAATTGCAGACATAAAGGCAGGATGGTATACTGGACAGGTATAAAAGGGCAGAATCTAGACCTAGAGTCAGGAAAGACTTGAGGTTCGAATTCTGTTTCCTAATTTTAATATTCGTGTGATGTTAGGCAACTCATTTTACTTCTCTTGGCCTCAGTTTCTGTATCTGCAAAATGGGTACAATATGCATGACATAAATCTCAGAGGATTGTTTTAAGAAAAGTGCTTTATAAATCTCAAAACGCTAGAGCAATATGAGCTAATACTTGTCAGGTGGAGTAGAGTAGTGATATCTTTAATGTGTGGGTTGGACTAGATGGTCGTTGAGATCCCTTCCAACATTCAACTTCTGTGATTCCATCCTCTTGGTTAGATGGCAGACCCCCAGGGGAAGAAAGGGACTATGCTCTAGAGACAATGATACAGTGGTTGATCGGAGGAATGTGTGGGCAGAGGATCAAGGCAGAGAGAGAGCTGGATTTGGAATGGTTCAAATTCTACCTCAGACACTTGCTACAAGAACTACTACTACAATTATTACTACTAGATAGTATTTTTTGGTAGCACCTACTTTCATATAATTTATATAATTTATATTTTGTATATAAATGTATGTATTACATATATAAATTTTATATATATTATACTACATTTGTGTAATGCTTATGTGCTGGGCACTATGCTAAACACTTTTAAAAAATATTATCTCATTTGATCTTCACTACGGTCCTGGGAGGAAAATACTATTATTATCCCTACTTTACAGTTGTGGAAAGGAGGCATCTAGGTGGCTCAGTAGATAAGAGTGTTGGCTCTGGGATCAGGAAGACCTGAGTTCAAATGCAGTCTCAGACACTTATTAGGTGTGTGATACTGGGCAAATCACTTAACGTCTGACTGCCCGAACAGCAATCCACTCCAGTATCTTTGCCAAGAAAACTCCATGGGCAGTATGGTCCAGTATGGTCCACAGAGTCATGAAAAATTGAATGTGACCAGAAAACAAGATTGAAGAAATTAAGGCAAATGGGGTTAAGTGACTTGCCCAGGTCCCCAGAGCTAGTAAGGTTCTGAGGTGGGATTTGAATTCAGGTCTTCCTGACTCCAGGGCCAGTGCTCTATCCTTTGTGCCACCTAGCTGCCCTTACTGGCTGTGTGACTCTGAATAAGTCATTTAAACCTCTTGACCTCAGTTTCCTTGGGTATAAAAAGAAGGGATTGGACTAGATAACTTCTGAGATCCCTTTGAAATACTTAATCCCACCCTCAAATTGACCAAAGGAATATCTTTTAAATAAACCAATACAAACAGACTTAAAACCCAGTGACCCAGGAGCTAAGTACAACCAACCTAAAGCAGAGGCTTCTAGGAAAAAGAAATGCTTTTCCTAGGAAAGTCATGTGGGAGAGGGCCAGGTTACTGGGAAGTCTAAGGTCTTTTCAGCCCAATTTAGCTGTCCTCAAAGTATCAGAAAGAAATATGCCATCACCCAAGCCTTTGCTCGTTCTGGACCTCCCAGCTAATAAGTTATAGGAAGTCCTATGTCTTTCCAATGTGTCCACTCAGTTCAATTTAGCAAATACTTATTAAGCTTTTCCCTGAGCCCACCCTAGTCTAGGTACTCTTCTCCTAGGGATGATTGTAATAGATCCCCAATAATTTTCCTTTGCCAGTTTGTCCCCCTGATCTCAATCCAACGATATGCAAGCTTGGCATTTGCCTGACCCCAAAATTTTAAGTCACACCTCCTTATTCATACATTTTCTAGTTTGCCATTCGAGGCCCATTGCACTCATCCAACTTCCTCATAGCTAACTTCTCTACTATAACTCTACATGAATGAAATTTTTCATCTCACTGTTCCTCTGTCTCCCTCTTGCCTGTTTGCCTTTCTCCTCCTCCTTGAATATCAGATGTCTACCCATCCTTTAGTGCCCAGCTAAAGAGCTTCCTCTACCTGGAAACCTTCACAGCTTTCAAGGGGATCTTCCTCCTTTGAATTCAAATAGTAAGCCACAAATAAATAGATAGAGATAGATAAATCAATATGGAAAAATGTGTTCATATGGAAGAGAGGAAGAAAGTGAGGGAGAGGGAGGGAGGGAGGGAGAGAAAGATAAAGGGAAGAGGAGATGAGGATGAGGGAGAGAAAGACAGACAGATAGAAAGACAGAGATAGACAAAGACAGAGAGACAGAGACAGAGAGACAGAGAGAAGGAGGAGATGGAGAATGAAAGTAAGAGAGAGACGGGGAAGAATGTTGGAGCATGGATGATGAACACAAATCTGCCATAAAGGGATGTACAGCTAAATGAGGCAGCTGGGAATCAGACATCAGAACATAAACTCTCAGTACATCCTGTCTGCCCCAGCTATCCCTTGCCAACCAAAGATATCTCTTCTCTCTGTCTGCCTCTTCTTCTTTGTTTCCCAGTATTCTTCTCTTTATCCTTTGCAGCTATCTCTCTCACCTTTGTGTCCCACTTCACTCTCTGATTGTCACAGTTATCTCCCTTCTCTTTACCTATTACAGCCACCTACATCCTTCTCTCTGCCTGTCTCTGATCTCCCCTCTCTTTCCCCTTGTCACTGTGACTTGTCTCTGTCTGTTCCAGCTCCATTCCCACTCTCTTTGCCCATCACAGCTCTTTTCCTCTCTGTCTGTCCTACCTATTTGCGCCTGGAATAGTTCCTGGGTCCACTGTCTGCTGTCATAGCTTGGTCACAGTCGCCACCCTCTCTCAGGGAGAGCTATCTCGACTCTCCTTGAGCCCATCAGAGGCATCTCCTCTCCCTGTCACTCATAGGTCCCTCTTCTGCGTGTCATTGCCCTGACAAGACGATATGCTCCACCTGATGAGCTAGGGCCTTGAACTCAGTGGGGGTTAACCAGTATTTGTCAGTTCCTAGAGTTGCTGGTGAACTGACCAAAAAATCATTTTACTTAGGTTTTGAGACCAAGCAAGGAGAGACCTGCCTTCTTCTTATTCTTCTTGTTATATTAAATTATTGATGGTAATATATCCCTCACACGAAAAGATTTCTATCACTTGGATAAGTCTGGCACTTTTTCTTCTATGGGAAATTTGTTGACAAAATGTGCCAGCCGAGGAACTGTCTTTTTCCTCTGCTGTCGGAGCAGAGACAGTGTAGATTTTTCAGCCTTTTTGGTACCATTAGAAATCCCCCTCTAAGGGGCAGCTGGGTAGCTCAGTGGATTGAGAGTCAGGCCTAGAGACGGGAGGGTCCTGGGTTCAAATCTGACCTCAGACACTTCCCAGCTGTGTGACCCTGGGCAAGTCACTTGACCCCCATTGCCCACCCTTACCACTCTTCCACCTAGAAGCCAATAGACAGAAGTTAAGGGTTTAAAAAAAAAAAAGAAATCCCCCTCTATAATTTGCTTCTCTATAAGTCAATGCTCCAAAAAAGTGTCTCAAAATGATTTTCCTTTCCTCTCTCTGTTTCTCTCTGTGTCTCTGTCTGTCTGTCTCTGTCTCTCTGCCTCTTTCTTTTCTTTCTTTCAGAAGTCTCTGAACTTTGGTGAAAGGCGTTTCCTCTCAGCCTCTGCTTGGCCTTTCTAGAGGCCTCCTCTGTGATCTCTGCGGCAGCAGCATCTGTCTCTCTGGGAAGGAGAAGCCCCTTAGTGGTTGGCCTGAACTCTTTATCAGGAATGAAAAGCAAACTTTGGCCGCGGCCCCCCGTGCTTGATCGTCCCGGTGAGTCTGTACCCTCACTTATCAGCCTGACATCTCACCAGGGGCCTGTCGGGCAGGCGACCTGCCATGACTCACGCTCTGGCTCAGGGGGCCTGCCGACTGGAACCAGATCTCGGAGGGGGAGGGCCGGGCACAGTGGCCATCTCCACAGGCCAGCCTCCCCCTTGGTTGCAGTTCAAAGTGATGCGTTTCAGACAGCCCTCTGCTCCCAGATCTCTTCAAAGAGCAGACAGCTTCATGCCCCTAGCCACCCCGGGGGAGGCCGGGAGGTTGGGGAAGGTTCTGAATAAAGAAAATACTGTTACCCATTTCAGACTGTTTGGGCCCTTGGTGTGCTATGTAGCTAGCTCTAGGGCACGGCGGGCTCTCAGCTTCCTGACAAATGATTCTTCTCCCCAAATGGCTTTAGAGCTTCATCTCCCCTTCCTTCTCCTGTGGCCCCAAACAACACAAAGATGATAATAACAATAGTAATGATTATAAAAATAAAATAGCTAGCATTATATGCATAGTAATGTGCCAGGCACTGTGCTAAGGGCTTTACAAACATTATCTCATTTTATCCTTACAACAAGCCTGGGAGATAGGTGCCATTATTATCTCCATTTGAGGAAAGTGAGGCAAATAGAGGTTAATTGACCTGCCCATGGTCACAGAGCCAGTAAATGTCTGAGGCGGGATTTAAACTCAGGTCCTCCCGACTCCAGGCTCATCAATCTATTCTAACAAAGGTTTCAATAAAAGAGAAAAGGGGAGAGGGATGAGTGAAGAATCATAGGATTACAGAGCTGTGGGGGACCTTGGGACATAGAATGAGAGTTCCAGAAAGATCTTTGGGACGTAGGACAGTAGAACAAGCCAGGGGCGTGGTGACGGGGCTTTTGGAGAGGAGACGGCGTGGTAAAGGGTAAGTTGGGACTCTTTCCCTGCACTTTTAATAAATCCTTATAAATATCATACTTTGGAGGCATTGAATATTAATTTTAAAACTTACAGGTGGCAAGGATCTTATAGGATAAATGAACCAGAAGGGACTAGGGAGATCATCTCAATCCAATATCCTCATTTTATAGAAGAAACTATGTGAAGACAAAGACACAGGATACTAGAAAGTCACAGAGATCATAAATAGCCAGGTCTGGAACCTGAACCCAAATCTTTTGACTCCAAACCCACTCTTCTTGCGGTTAGACTAGGATGCCTTTCCAGTGTGACAGTGACAGACCTCAAAGGTAGCAAAATCCAGAAAGGAAGATTCACTCCTTGGTTCTGAGCCACAGAAGAAGCAGCTTTCTCTTTCTCCAGAGAAAGGAGCTGGTCTCTTGGGTTACCACAAAATTTCAGTGCTGGAGAAACCTGAGTTAGTGGTCACTAAGTCTATCCAGCCTGCCATTCCACTACCCTTGTTTAATACAGGGTCAAACTGACTTACTCTGCAGTAAAATGATTTATTTAGGGTGGAGCAACAAGTTTTTTGTCAAGCTGAAACTCAAACACTTACACTTTACTTATACTCTAGATCTCCACTACACCAACTTATACTCTCCATTCACTCACCCATCCCTCCATCCATTCATCTACTCACTCACTCACTCACTCATTCTCTTTAAAAAAAAACAACACAAATCTTCTGCCTTAGAATTGATATCAAGTATTGGTTCCATGGTAGAAGAGTGGCAAGGGCTGGGCAATTGGAGCCCAGGGTCTCATAGCTAGGAAGTATCTGAGGTCAGATTTGAATCCAGGACCTTTCCTCTCCAGGCCTGACTCTATCCACTGAACCATCTTGCTGTTCCTACTCACTTAATTCATTCGTAATCCTTTATTAAGCTATACTGGACATAGACTACTGTGGTTGGCTCTGGAGAGATAAAGAGCTGAACCTGGTCCCTGTTCTCACAGGGCTCACAATCCAGTAGTGGAATAAGACACCAACACAGGGAACTGCAATGTGACAATACCTAATATATGAGAAATGTATTAGCCTACAAATCAGAGCCCATAAACTACTTCAGGTCTTCTTTTGCCAGAAGCTTCTTGGCTTTTTATGGGTCAGTGCTTGGTCCAATTCTTCCAGCCCATCTAAACCAGAGCAGATAAGTAAGCAACCCTGACCAAGTACAGCTCAGGCCAAGATGAGTCATAGCCCCAACCTGATCTCATCCAATCTGACTCAGTGTTGTAGGAGGTGTCAGGGAAGAGGACCAACAAATCTCTTTCCTAGAAACCATTTCGTCCACTGGGACAAGGAAGGGGGTGATTCCATAGGATCTGCAGAAACAAGGCTATTTAGGCTCTTTTGGGGTGGAAAGAATTGGAAATTGACAGAATGCCCATCAACTGGAGAATGGCTGAACGAATTGGGGTATATGATGGTGATAGAATATTTCTGTGCTGTAAGAAATAATGAGCAAGATGATTTCAGAAAAATCTGGAAAGATCTGTGGGAACAGACGCAAAGCAAAATAAGCAGAACCAGGAGAACATTATACATAGGAACAGCAATACTGTATGATGATCAACTGTTACTATTAATGTTAATTATTATTTATTAATTTTATTATGAACATATCAATTAATATTAATATACGGCATACTATTATATACAATTACTTACTCTCAGCAATAAATGATCCAAGACAATTCTAAAGGACTTGGGACAAAGAATGATATCCACCTACAGAAAAATAACTGTTGGGAGTTGGAATGCAGATGAAAGTATATGATTTTCCACATTAGTTTATTTGTGTTTTCATTTGGGGGTTTTGGTTTCATATGAGTATCCTCTTACAACAATGACCAATGTGGAAGCATGTTTTGCATGACAATACATATATAACCCAGATTAAATTGCTTACCATCTCCTAAAGTGGGGAGGGGAGGGAAACAGTTTGGATCTTCTAATTTCGAAAAATGTATGTTGAAAAATGACAATACGTATAATTGGGAAAATAAAATATCTTTTAAAAAATTTAAAAAACCAACAAGGTTCTGCAGAAGCTCCTCTCTAATTCTTCTTTGCCCTTATTAGACTGAAGCACTAATCTTCTCATTGAATCAATGTAGAAAGATCCCTGCTTTGACACTCTCGGTACATACCTAAACACATTTTATTAAGCAATACAGGGCAAAGAGCTCTCTGCTTGCTTATCAGAGTTGTTTTCTCAACTGTAAAATGGGGATGATAATCCTTATGCTATCTGCCTCATGAGACTTTTGTTAGGAAAGCATTTTGTAAACCTTAAGGCACCAAATAATTAGCCTCTATGATAATTATCTTCATTGCTTGTTCTGTAATTTCTGAAGAATCCTGGGTACGTCTTCCACCCCAGGAAGGGTTAGGTCCCAAGACCAAGCCATTTAACATGTGTTTAAGAAACATTTCCCCTGGCATAGTCATCCCACTTAATCTTTCCTGGACTCAGTTTCCTCTTCAGTAATTACTATACAACATAACAGACTTTTATTAATTTCCCTTGTCCAATATGGAAATATATTTTGCATGATTTAGCATGTACAACTGATGTCATATTGTTTGCCTTTGCAATGGGTGGGAAAGGCAGGAAAGGAGAAAATTCAAAACTTAAAAAAATTTTTTTTAACCCTTACCTTCTGTCTTGGAATCAATACTGTGTATTCCAAAGCAGAAAATTGGTAAGGGCTATGTCATAGGGGTTAAGTGACTTGCCCAGGGTCACACAGCTAGGAAGTGTCTGAGGCCGGGTTTGAACCCACGACCTCCCGTCTGTCTCTAGGGCTGGCTCTATCCACTGAGTTACCCAGCTGCCCCTTAGAACTCAAAAAATTTTAAAATGAATTGAAACACTTTTAAAAATTAAAAAATTAATTTCCTCTTGTATACCATGTTCTATAGATCACTTGGGGGAATATGAGGTTTGGGTAAGATGTAATCCTTACCTTCATAGAGCTAACAATCTAGAAATGAGTTATGACACAAATACAACATTACATATGTACATTAGAGAGCCACAAAACCAAATGAGGCATTGGACTAAATGGTCTCGAAGGTCTTTTCCATCTCTAAATCCTATGGTCCCCATTGCCAAGGAATTTAACCGAAGGAGTCCCCATCATCACAACTAATCAATTTCTTATTCAGTTCTTCTGGGTGAGAAGTGCATTTCTCATCTCTTAAGACTAATAACAATAATACTAACAGTCATAAAATAATATAAGGTTTACAAATTATTTCATGTAGATTACCTTATTTAGAGCTAGAAAGCATCTTAGGGGTGATCTAGTCCAATCAACTCCTGTCATTTTACAGGTGAGGAAACTGAGGCTTGGAGAAACATCACTTGCCCAAGGCCTCACAGCAAGGTCACCAGACATGCCAAGACAATTTCAACTTGACCTGTTGTCAAGCTTTTGATTTTGCATGCTATGAAAGCCTTTGTTAATATTTAATACATGAAGTTATAGGAAGTTACAGCTCAGTACTGAATGAAGGGAATGGGGAGGGGTGGACTTGCTGCAAGTCGGGAAACTGGCCCAGACACCAAGGGAGGGGGGATGAATCAGGAGTGAAGACCTCAGGTCTGTTTATCTAGCAGTTGGAAAGCTTACTTGGAAAAGCACTCTTCGTGCTGTGGCGGTTACACCGAAGTAGGACTTTACTAGAACCAGGTTTTGCCCATAATTCTGCGGTCATAACAACTATTTTCTTTACATACCGCTAGAGAAAAGGGACCCTTCTCAAACTTAATTGAAGACACTTATCAAGAGTAAATATGCCGGGCCTTTTAATAAAAACATGATGGGGAAGCCATTCAAAGTGAAATCAGCGGGAGCAATTTGTGTCTGTGAACAGAGATGTGTCATTTATGCTTCCCCCTCCCTTCCACAGCCCCCCTCCCCAACCACTCTCCCCATCCCTGACTGCACGGGGAGCAGCCTCAGCTTTTGAGGCAGTGGCAAACTTTAAACCCAGAACAGACGAATGAGGAGCAGTTCGGGTTGGAGGGAGGCTGCAAACGACATTGGAAAGAAGAACCATATGCCATAAAGTGTGGTGCAAAAGTCATATTTCATGCATGACTTTAGAGAATGTTAATAAGGATTAGAAGCGGACTCTGACAGAGGATCTATCAGTCATACCAGTGTAATTAATTTTGTTTTAGATCTCTGTAAAAGAGGGGGGAGGGATGGGAGTGGGGGAGGAGAGAGAGAGAGAAATTGAGAGAGAGAGGGAGAAAGAGAAAGAGAGAGAGAGATTGAGGGGGAAAAGAGA